>NW_018020634.1:676293-888283 GCF_002006095.1 Pseudomyrmex gracilis
TGCGTTATTTCTGACATTTCTCATATGTGTATTATATGGTTTATAAGACGTATATACTATCTGTCATCGCGGTGACAGGTTGTGTTCACTGACAACACGTTAAATAAAAATAACAATAGCGTGCGCGTAGCGCGCGCCTGTGTTGTACTAGTAATGTAAAATTTGACAATCGCTGTCACAACATTGGTTTCTACTTTTAAAATGAAAGTAGTGACTTTCTGCAAAAAAAAAAAACATATTAGTGTTCTCGCAACAAAGGTGTGTGTGCTGTCTTCGAACAACTTGAAGAATCTAAATATTAACAACTTTTCTCGCGTATTCGTGTCACTATTTTGTGTCACTTTCTGAAACACATGTCATCGTTGACGTTGCACGGTGCAACTTTGTAGATACGAGATAAAATTATACGGCGCGACATGTTCGATCCTTGACGAGTTACAGCAGTTACTGATGCTTGTGTAATTATTTCTCAATCAAGTAACTTGAAACGTGGAACGTGAAAGCATATTTATTCGAGAAAAATCCGTCAAAGGTCTCCAACGGATTCTTCCTTCTCGGGCTCCGTCTCCTCCCTCGTGTCGGATCGTAAGATAATCCGCGGAGAAAACGAGCGAGGATTTTTCTCGCCCGTTCTTACGTCACCGACAATGCACGCTCGCGGGACGCCGCGCTTATAATATCATTCGGTCGCGCGTACTCGAAGCCGCAGGGCTCTCTCCTCCGCGGGATGTCGTCCTTCGTGGTGAGAATCCAAGGCCGACCTAAGAAAATGCAAAAGCGTTATCAGTTGTTTCGAAGCAATTTTCGTTGCAGACGAGATGGTGCGATCTTCTGTGCCTGTGTGTCCTGCTGGTATTCGCGCAGCAGCGTCGCGCTGTCGCCGCGGACAACGCGAACAGACCGTACGAGTTCTCCTTCAACATCGTTGACTTCCAGCACAGATACGAGAAGAAAGGTAGTAACCAATTAGAGAAGTTAAAGTAAAACGCGGAGATTTTTTTTTGTCGCACGCGAACACGTTTGTTAAATAATCTTCAAATCAAATAACGAGTGTGACACTTTTGTCGAGATGCCGAGGGACTCATTACCGGAGAATACGGTTTCATCACGGCCGACGGCGTTTATCACGAGACTGGATACGCCACTGACAAAAACGGCGACTTTATCATCACCAGACAAAGAAACCGGAAAATAACGAGTTGTAAGCTCGCATTTTGTTTAAGCGAAACAATGAGAAATCAGATTTGCTTAATTTCGGAACGTTCTTATCTTCGTGTTTCAAAGTAAAAGACGCGCAAGAAATATTCAAGGACCGACCGGAAGCGGCGAAGAAGTTGCTGGAAGCCGTGGCGAAAGCCTGCGCCGGCTGCAAGATCCCGATACCCCGAAAACAGGAGGACAATCGGCCGAAACCTGCAAAGGTGACCACGGAATCGCCGCTACAGAAAAAAATGGATCCGATAATAAAGCAGATGATGAGGACGTTGACGGAAACCGTGAAACGAGGTGAGAAAAGTGAAAAATTTACTTGGAATAAAACAGTTAAAAAAAAAATCAACGCGTTTTGATTCTCTACAGCGAATATAACATCTTCCAAGAGTTTCCTTCCAAAAGGAAAACCTCATATTATCCAGAAGGAAGACAGTGCGAAAGCGAAGAGCCAGCCGACGGGAGACATTGTGACGAGCATGGTGCGAGCTGCGAAGAAGCTGCTGTCCGAAGATAAGAAAATCGTCGTGAGCGATCGGGTTCTGGAAAAGATGGCAAACGATCTGTACTATCGGTTCAACTACACGATAACGTCGCACGGCCATAACGAGGACGGCTATCGCGACGGAAGGAAGAACGGTAGTTATCGGTCGCTGAGTGAAGACGGTGTCGACACGCAAGTGAGGTACCTGTCAAACGAATTCGGACATCAGCCCAACATCACGTTCTTTCCGCAAGCGAACACGACCAGCGAGAAGCACGGCCTCAAAGGATACTTGTTTCGTTGGTACTGGTCGTGAGGTCACTCTCTCACGTAATTCCAATTTTTATCTCAAAATTTTTAGCCGCCATCTTTTCCACAGCTATTTTCTACAACACTAACCTACATATGTATTTAAGTGTTTTTTAATAAAAATATAAGGTAAACTCAGACAATATACGTAAACAAATGTGATGTTTCACTAAATTTGTCTTCAATTTCTAACAGGAATTCTAACAAGATCGCGCACTCGGCGTGCGAAACAAAAAGCAGTTAAACCGGTCAAAAATTCGGTCAGAATTACTTTTGCGTTTGCGTAAATATATATACAGCAATAAACACATGTGATTTATATACAGAGAAGTCAAGCGTTCAGCATTCGCTTGCATCGGCCAGATGTTTCAAAGATGATAAGACAAAATTCATCTTCCTAGGGAACAAACAATGATTAAACTGTCACATAAATAACGGGAGATAGCGGGTTACGATAGTAAAGTTTTATACGATGCTGAAATTTCGTTCTACAAAAGTATTTTATTCCTAGATTTTGCGTGATTGCTGTTTTTCCCGAAGCGTTACGGTCGCGCGTAAGACGGGGCCTGTATGTGGAATTTTTGCGAGGAACATTTTTAGTGAATAAACATGTTGAATGTCCGCACGGGAGGACCTTTACGCGGATAAGCCGTATTTTCGCTTTTATGACAGTTTCGCGCAATCTCACGTATGCGCGACCGATCGTACGTCGTGATCGCCTATTACATCGTGTAATCGGCGATTAAATCGACGACGCGAGCAAAATACGCAAAAGGGCGAATATAATCGCGCGACGGCGAAAGGTGACGCGATTCCATACTCGGATTGATCGATGCATAATTCACGAAATGGATACGGTCGCACGTATCGGCATTCGTGTTTGCGGTTAATTAACGCACGGCAAAAGCCATTGAGAAACGTTGTGACAGTCGGGCGCACGCGTGACCACGAAGCTCTAAACGTCTAAAAAGCGGAACGCCATTCTTATGGTAATCGCGAATGAGCGCTAACAAGTAATATTTCAAATGAGAAACATATCTGTGAACGAACCGAGACGAAATACAATGTCGTCGCGGCTGAGATAATCGAGTGTAATAGATCAAACCAAGTACGTGTGCAATAACAATTACGAAGAACACATCAGCGAATGTTCAAACGTCATTTTACAACGTCGTTTTATCACGTCAACAACTTCCAGTCTGTTATTCGGTCGTTTTCCGAAAGTGCCGATTTCACTGCGATTTTGATATCTTCTCCGTTCTTGAAACGGCGATAAAAGTGGTGGAAATTGGGTTGTATTAGCATCCTTGTCGATTCTCGTTGTCGATTCACGTATCGTGCCAAGTGGATTACCGCTTTAATATTGTTGTCACGATTGTTATAAATTTCGTTTACTTCTTCTTGTAAAATTTAGCACGCAAGAAAAAGTATTTTTTTTTAATTTTTCTCCATTTTCTCAACCGAAAAAGTTTGATACTAATTTCAATAAAACTCGACGTTATTTCTATTTTGCAAACGTTGAAGAAAATGTCCACGAGAGACAAATAAGAAACAATAGAAATGAGAAAAATTATAGACGAGAGAGACAAGAAGTTTCGCGAAATATAACATAGAGAAAACGAAAGTTGTCGCATAAATTATTCGCGTAAAGACACGTCGTATCGATACCATTTATCGGCAATATCCGAATTCTTTTTCATTCACAAACACGAATCCGCGGTGAGACCCGAGAGGTCTTGTTCGTCCAGGACGACAGCCACCACAGTGGGGGGGTGGCACACTGGACTCGCGTGAAACCAAACCCACTATTGGCGGAAGTTGGGATGGAAGGGACACTCATATATGTTCGACCACGCACGCTTCACAACCACTTCGAATCTGTGACACACGGTCCAAGGCCACGGTCGGCGGTCAAGATCAGAAAAAAACCGGAGGGTGACGGACGCGGTGGTTCGCCAGACGGTCGCGATTTTCGTGGTGATTTTTAGTTGCGTCCGGGTCGTCGGCGAAAAACAAAAATCGACGAAGTCAGACGTCACTATGAGAGCAATCGTGTGGATCTTGTTGGTTCTTGGATTTGCTGCGTACGTTCACTGTGAGGAGACAACGCAGGATATTAACTCTGACGACGATGACGTCGGCATTTTAGAATGCATGTTCGAGGACAACGCCGGAAACTGCCTCAGGACAAGACTGGCCCGCGACTTGGACCGAATCGAAGTAGAAGTCACCGGCAAAAAGAACAAGCCGCCGATGAGCGCGGTGATCGAGCAAGCTGGCACGATGATCGCGGAGATCGTTGACGACCTGCAGGAGAGCGGCGCGAAAGAAATCGTTGAGGAAGATGAGGTTCAGGACGAGAATATAGGTAAGAAACACACGGGAAAATTATAAAAAAATTACATCGGCGAGAAAATGATTTTGTTCATACGTCGAAAAAATTTGTTAAAGTCACACAAAATCTTGTTGTTCTCGAACCAATGATAAATCAAAAGGTACGTCGTATGATCGAACCGCAGACATCGCCTTCCTGCTTCGGATTCCTGAGGTCGACACGTGAAACGCATCGTAATAAATTCGCTTGCGCACACGAAGAAGATCCTTATTCGCGCTTTCGGAGAAGCACCGTTGAACAAAGTCGGTTAGCTCTTACCGATTACTCGCAGTCTCTTTCTTCAGCGGAGAGATGTGGAAGAACAGGAAGTCAGGTTCTACTGAAAACTTCGCTGTGCCGATTTTCTTCCCCGTTACGTGTCTTTACCAGTTTTCCTTAAAACGACGCTATTGTTTGTCGACACGGTCTCTCAAGTAAACCGGAGAAAAACGGATGTGAGAAGCAATTTGAAAAATGATCTTCGCTTGTGGTAACAGTAACTCTTTGTTGAAGAGAGACGACTCTCTACTTGCAGTTCGATATCGTTTCCAAAGACTCGCCATGAAAAAATGTCGTATGAAATTATAGGACGGTTATAATTATTTCGCGCTCTTATAATTCAATCAATGAAACATATCTAGCGTTGTAAACAGAAGAACCGTGCCAACAGTGCCCGTGGGGAAGGAAATAGTAAATATCGAGAAACGACCGTGAATGAGATCTATGAATGGATGTTTCGACCGAGCCGTGTATCGTGGATCACGCGAACAAAGCAAATTGCATTGACACAACAAGACGAGCGCGAGTTTTTCAGACGCAGGCATTGCGACGGCAAAAGGTGAACGAACCCCGTTCCGTATTTGCATACGTAATGTTTAACGTCGGTTGGGCGCAATCGCGTGCGTAAATCAGAACTAACGCTGTCGGGAACACAAAGTAAACCGCAAAGTTAACGCGCGATCGGTCCCATTCGATGGCTAACTGTTTAAATGCCTCGCGTACGTGCACGTGATTGTGCTCGCGTGTCGTTGACATTGTCAGTCCGACACTGTCAATTAAATCGTTCGACTTAAGCAAATCGAGAGAGTAACGGTACAGATCGCGTTGCGATTTTTTTCCGGCAACCTCGCGTACGAGAAGAAACAAACAAATATTATGATCGGCAAGCGTCAAATTTTCATTGATAAAACGAATTTTTATTCGTACAATTCGTTTTGACCGAGATTTTAATTACTAACGCCAAAAAATTCTCGGACAGACAGACAGTAACGGTACCGCCAGCATTATCTTCGTTATCTCTTTTGGAGCATATAAAAAAAATTATACGGTACTTCTCCGAGCAAATTGTCGACGACGAATGGAGTAATTCGACTGACATTACACTAATTCGGAATGATTTATATTTAACGTTCGCAAAACAAGGCTGAAGTATTAGTGATCGTTGTTGTCGCGGATTTAGTCGGTGGAACGCGCGATGTATTTGCGAGAAAATTCGGCCACGAAAACGTTGACTTAATTTTTTTTTTAAAGAAAGTCGTTCGACGTGGCGGCTCCCCTCGTAAATCAGACGAAGTTCGTTTCGAGTTAAGGTTTATGGGTCAACTACGTGTCCTCACCATGTTCATCTTCGGATTAACTCTCTCGCGCGAAATTTCGTCCTGATTAAATCTAGAATAAATGTAGGAGCACTTACGTATCATTTTTTTTTCTCAAAGTTTTTGCCTCAGAAACGCTCTCTCGCGACGGCAAATCATCTTCAATTATTTCGCGATGTTCTTTGCGCGTTTTATTTTGCGGACAACAGTTTTCGCACGACAAAATGAGTGTGAAATTTTTTTTCAGAAGAGGCTCGCGGCAAAAAAGACAAGAAGAAGAAGAAGTACGTGCAGAGACTTATGGGGATGGCGATGTTGATGAAGGCGAAGATCAGTCTGCTGCTGCAACTCGTCAGCACGCACTTCCAGATGAAGTTCTTCATCATCGCGATTCTCTCGTTGATACTGAACGCAACCAGGTTTTGGCTCGAGATAAAGAAGAATCAGCCCGCCAAAGTCATCTATTACGAGCACGCGCAGCATCAGCATCACTACGAGCACGACGATCACGATCACGGTTGGGGAAGATCGTCGAACGAGACGCCTCAGGAAATCGCTTATCGCGCTTACGTGCCCGCGCAATGATAACGAGACAATCGCGCGCGAGTTTCTCATACCCGGAGAAGACGGTAAAACGACTTTGCGAAGAAATTCAAAGACAAATCAAACACGCAAGTCAAACAATTGCAGGTTTTATTTATTGTAGAATTTAGTCTGAAAGGGAGCCGCAGAATATTATTTTTTGAAATACATCGTCGATATTTATGTTGTGTACTTATTTATATAATTTATCGCATCGTGCGCCAACGTGTTCTTTGAATATATTGTAAAAGTAATTTATTGCATATATGAAAAATAGAGTATATATATATATATATATTTCTAGTTTAAGTTATACCAAAGTTACTTACGAGTACCTGTTCTAGCTCGCCACGCGAAGAATTGTTGTACAAGATCAAGCTATTGTAGAACATGCTATACTACTCGTATCGTGACTCACAGACTCATAAACGCAGATAGGTTTAAGTGTAATGTCACTTGTGTGAATGTTTACCATGTGACGTAATAATAATACAAAATTACTGTATCTCCCCGCGAAACATTCTTTATACAACGATAACAATTTGTAATACCGACTCAGCATTTTCTACAGAAGCACGTACGTGTACTAAAATTTTTCATAATAAACTATACGAGTATGTAATATATTGTCTAAATTTTTTTTTAACACTGTATTCTATTTATTGTATTTATTTATGAAAAATAATTTTGAATATGATCAATACTTTCAATTGACGAGAACAAATAGCAAAAAACCTCGAAACACGATAAAAAAAAAATCAAAGAATCATTTTAGCAAAGACATTACGACAGCAAGAAGCAGAGATGAAAACTCATGTCCCAGCAGAGAGAAAATTCGACGTGGGTTTCTGAGTCGTACAACCTTCTTCAACGATAGACCGTCCCGAAATCTTTGTATTCTTTGTCATAGCGAGACGGACAATGTGACTGGAATCCTCAAAGAACGGCGATCAGGGTGTTCACCTTGTTACTGGTCAATTCAACGATAAGCAGACGAGATATGCAGCGATTGTGTGGCGCCATCAGTGCACCGACAATCGCGCATCTTCTAAAAAAACATATATTTCTCTACAATTTTTTTTTTTAAATTATAAACAGTAAATAACAGTATGTTATTTTTATGAAAATTTAAAAAATAAAGTAAACCACACGCTAATTTAATTATTAAAACAAGTCACAGATAAAAAGAAATTATATCGTGTGGGAAATTTAGTTTTTTGAACGTTTTCTTATATTATCTTTTTTGCATTTATTGACAAATACATTTTTTTAAATATTTTGCAGATCTGGTGTGGTTAAAAACTGTGGCACACATATTAAGTGATCTACAGAAAGTACAAATACATATACATATATACAGAATATATGTATAGAATATATTATGTTTATAAAATATATATATTTAATATATTACATATTTATATATATATATTATATATATATAGAATATATCTTATATAATTTATGACATATTTTATGAAGTATCATCAGAAACAAGTGCGATTTCGTAATCGTTTACTCGCACGTATAGCACAGTAAAAATCATTAAGTATTCTTATCCCGACGAAATGCCGACCTTAACGAAGATAAGGTTTGTTCGGGGCTGCCCTCGAATTTCGACGGCCGAAGTTGCGCGTCTGCCCCCCATTTTTTGACGTTTTTTTTTTTACTTTGGAACTTGGCCAATCTCTGAGAATGAGATTAGCGTGTCGCGTTATACGAGCGACATGAGTAAACGTGTAAGACACAAGAGATGTGTGCGATGCGAAAGAGTTACGATCCAAAAGCGAAGATTTAAATCGTAAAAGAAATTGGTCACGTAAGAATTTCGGTGCGTTTCGGCACATTTATTCCCATCGCGTGTAATTGATATCTGGCCTTCGGGTGTTGCATGTCATCTCTTGAGGACCCTCATAGACGATTCAGCGCGCTTCTTTTTAGAAATTATCCTTTCTCTATAGAAGGACGCATCTCTGACTGTTAATGTCTCACTAGATTATCAATGTGTATTTTAAAGCTTTTGCAAACTACATTGTTTCGAGAAGCACAAATTGTTTTGTATGCGTTGTATCGCTTGCAAAGTCCCAAAATGTCGCGAGTTCAAGAACGCGGAAATCCGCGAAGATAAATATCCGCAATGTCACTCGATATTTTAATTCTCGCGCAATTGTGCTTTAATTTAAGTTACACCAGCAGATCAACAACAAGTAACTGTGAAATCATTGAATTAAAAAAAAAACCGTTTTTTCGCATACTTCGCGTCTACGTAAATAGAATCGCCAACGACACAAGACGATGATATGCATTCAGAAGCTTCTTTCCGCGGCGCTTCTTCTTACGGCGCTTTCCGAGAGTGAAACACATAAAAATCGCCAAATGAGTATATTATCAAGCCGTAAGCATTTGCATCGGGCCTTCGAGGATGATGTGGACGTCTGACGATGGTCATTGGCAGACCAAACGTGATGTACTTACTGATTTCAGCGTACCGCGAGAATCGGCCATTCATACAATATTCAAGATCCTTACACGCGCAGTTCGCTATATAACACCCTTCTGCGGACCACATCATCAGTCTTTCCAAGATTCCCGAACACAGAGCTCTCGAACACGGTATCTCATTTGTCGAGAATCGCGGTGACAAAACGACAACGAATCGATCGACGAAAATCGCACGTGCTCGCTTCGTTACAGAAGACACGTACTTTTTTTGCGGCGCATCAAGATCAATCATGGTGTGGGAGAAGCTCTTCGCCGTGGTGCTTCTCGGTTTCGTTGCGATCGCTCTGAGCTTGCCGCAGCAGTCGAAGACCAAGAGACCCGTCCCGGTGTTTAAGGTTTTTTTGCAGCAGCAATTTCTGCTTTATGTCGCAAATTCTTCGAAATCCGAACGTGGATTTGTCATAACGCGGAAGTTCGCAATTGATTTTTTTTTTTCAGCATAACAAAACTGGCGGCTTGCTGCTTCCCGACAACGCGACGCTCATCCGCGATAACATCGTCGACACGTTCTCGTGCCAGGACAGAATCTATGGATATTACGCCGACATGGACAACGACTGTCAACTATTTCACGTGTGCATGCCCCAAACGAGAAGCTCGATCAGATGGAGCTTCATCTGCCCCGCTGAGACAGTTTTCAATCAGGTAATCAATCAAAAGATATTTAACTTTTGATTTAAATTCTCCAAAAAATTAATCAATCGTATTTGAATCATAAAACAATTTCTATTTGTAGGCAACATTTGTGTGCACGCAAACAGAAAGCTCGATACCTTGCGAGGAGTCGGAAAAATATTACGCGTTGAACGAAGAGATCGGAAAAGAAGTGGAGGAAGAGGAGGAGGCGGATCAGGATCGAGGGAAGCAAAACTCCACAAAGATTTCTGTATCTGAAGTGGAAACGATCTCGAAGAAACCTCCGAGAAATTTGAGACTAACGGATCGGGAAAGATCGTTTCAACGTTCTCTCTAAGGGAAGATATACTTTTTCTCAAATTGTTTGAAGAAAACACACTGTCCTACAAAATGATCGTGATTATAGCTGGCCAGCACAATCGCGATTTAAATAAAAAAACAAATTTAACTTGCCACAATCGAAGTTGACTAAATGCTCATTTAATGTTTAAGATGATCGCGAGTAGATAAAAATTAAATATCGCATATTGCATAATCGTGCGCAAAAAAAGTATATATCGAACAATTATGTCTCTTATGTAATTATTCAAGGAATAAAATAAAAGATGTCGTTGAACCATTGCAAATATTTTTATCTTCCTGCATTTGTACATATATTTGTAGCACACAAAGAGAATAGAGAAACAAAAAAGACGCTAAGATTACTAATGTCGAAGTAAAGTTTTTTACGTTGAAGTAAATATTGCTAAGAGTATACAGGCCAAATATATTCACCTGATACTCGCAGTATAAAGTAATAAGAAGAACGTTACACGAATGTCCCAAGCCTAAGCTGCGTAAAAGTGACGCGATGATGTCGCAAGCGCAATGCGAAAGTGAATAAAAGAATGAAAAAAGATTATATAAAATTTACAAAATAACATATATATATATATATGTACAACATATAATAAAATAGTGTCGTTGGCGACACTATGTTCTTATAACCGATTGATATGTGTTGATATTGGTCCTTTGTAACACTTACATATAGAGAAAAAATATTTAAAAACTATATATGTATATAAGATATTATAAAATTGCATTAAGAGTATCGAGACAAAATAGAGTGGCTCTTATTTTGAAAAAAAATTTTACATCAGAAATGAATAAGAGCCACCCTAAAGACAAAATCTTCGAATCGATATATAATCGATAGAATCTCCGAATACTTTCTTTTCATTACTGATATTACAATGTAGTTCTCGTGAAATGACTTAAACTAAAGAAACACACGCACACGCACACGTAAACCGGCTAGAAGTAAATCCAAAATCATCGTTCGATTCGTCATACAAATTTTCATGAAATCGCACAAGTCGCGTCGCGACGCTCGTAGCATCGTCCAACAACTCACGCGTTTAATCATGCGTTCTATTCGATATCTTTGGATAGCTAGCCATATATGATGTCTCGGATAGGCGAAGCCTATCCCGTCTTCGCGCAATGCCGATACAAGTAATAAAAAACAAGCAACAATTATGTCAAAACACTCATATCCATTATTAGAAATAACACTCTGATGATAAAAATATTTTGTTTTTGGATTGTGTCATCAATCCGTAACAAGACGTATGTGTAAATGCGATTTTTATGTTACATAAGTGATTAAAAATTTCATAATAGAGAATATATTATAATATAAAAATATATACTGACTCTATGTACTATTTACGAGTATCTATTATAAGTAATTTCGATTTTTTTTATCTGCAAATATGTACATAAACTTACCTATTAAATTTTTTCTATTTGTATGCACACACGTATTAATAATTAAATACCTGAAATTTGTTGTAATTAAATATATTATACTAAATCTTTTTCAAAATTTAATTAAAAATATATTCTGAATATTTTTCCGTGACATTAAGATAATTAATATTTTACTTTATAAGAAATATATTATTTATTTTCTATTTAAACTCGAGTTTAAATAAATATATGTACAGGTTTTTCACGGAAATCACACGGTATTTAAAAGAATATAGAAATAATAATCTTGCATAAAAATTAAATATAAATAATATTTATATGATAAAAATGATAAAAATGTGATAATACTCTTCCGGAAAGCTAGTCCCACACTTTGTACCCTGTATCGTCCTTTTTTAAAATATTTTTTTCTCAAAAAGATGCGCAACCGCGCAAAACAAGAACTTGTGTTTCATAAAATAAATTTCTCGTAAAAGAGCTCTATGTGTCAAAAATATTTTTTTTCTTTTTAAAAGTTAAAAAAACGTTCTTAAAATTTTTCTCACGTGCACTATGTATATTTACAGCTTAGTCTAATAAAATATCGAACAAGAATCCAAAAACTACGCTTCGGAATCCATCGTGAGATCCGCCTCGATCTCTTCGGGACTTCTCAAATCGATCGCAAATCTCTTCTTGTTACATTTCGCGGTCTCGGCCAGTTTCTCCTGCGCCTTCACGGTTTTGGAATAAATTTCAAACGCCGCGGCGAGAGCGTACGTCAGTTGCCTCGCGTAATATTTCGACTCGCAAACGAAACCGTGACACTCGAACGGCGAGATTCTTCTGAAATTTTCCGTCTCGCGAACGACTATCATGGAAAAGACTCTGGTGTAAACAAGATCCTGCACCCCGTAAGAGATCGTCTCGATAGGATACATTCTGGACAAGTCTTGCTTCTTTTTGTCCAGCGATAATAGAGCGACTCCTTCTTGAGAGACCACCAGCTTGATCAGAGGAAGCATCGTGTTGGTCGGCAAAGCCTTTGCGGCAGACACCATGTTATCGACGGGTCTTCTCGTGTGCTTGATGCCCCAGAGGCCTCTCGCATCGTGGGATCCCAGGTACTTCACCTGTGAAAGACGGCCCGTTTTAAATCTCCGAAAGGCCCAACGGACCGCCCAAGGACAATACAGTTCCTAATAATCAGGACTTTAAAATCTTAACTCTGCCCCATCGTCTGTCTCTAAAACCTTTTTACTTTTTGAAAACGACTTTATTTAAAAATTAATTGGAAATGTAAATAGTCGATATAGATTATTTTAAATACAATTTTTAATTAACAATTTTCAGATAATTTTTATTAAACAAATGTGTTTTTGAACGACAATGTGATCTCATATCGTTCTCTCTCGCGAGAACAGGTAAAACCAAACGTATTGCGATACGATTAAGTTCCGACTCTATATAAGCAGGTATGTGTAAAGTAAATATTAGCGCTCAAGAACTTTGGGATTTTACAAGGCTTTCCTTTTAAAACCATACCTGAAACACCTGAGGTAAATCGGTGGAACCCTCGAACACGTTATTGTCGATGGACAGACGCGACAGCTTCGTCACGAGATCTTTCTTCTTATCATCCGCGGGTACCAGATTCTTCTCCTTCTTCATGTCTTCCAGAGGCTGGTCTCTCTGTTTTGCATTTATTTATTTACAAATCGCTAACGTAATTTGTTCCGCATCGATTTTTGAACAATCAAAAAAGCGCGACTATTCGCGCGTCTAACGCGATTACAAGTTTCCACCAAAGAAAATTTCGAACATTGGTCAACTCAAATGAAAAACAAACAGTACCAGAAATTAAGGAGGTCACAAAATAACTCACAACGGTAAAATCTTTCAACAAATATTCCAATGCAAATGAACAACGTTAATTAATGTCAATCCGTGATTTCATAAGTTTCTTCTAGTTTATGTTTTGAAAATCTTGAGAATTACTCACGGGAACGTTGTCGGGTCGGCTGTTTCGTGGACTAGGCTTGACTTTGAGATGATACTCCACCACGTTCGGTATGATCGGCGTGTTGGACACGACTGAGCCGCCGGCGGTTGACGCGCGTTCACGGCCGTCGCTTCCGGCTGCGGTCGGAGGCGCTGGAGTCGTTGATCCACCACCACCACCAACGACTTCCGATGTCTAATAGCATTTTATCAAGCTGTAGACAGCTCGTCAATTTCTTCTTTCGTATTTCCACGGAGTGAACATCCATTTAAATTTCAAATATTTTATATTTTTTTACAAGTTACTACGAGATATCCTCGACGATTTTCGCATCCTGAACTTTGCCTGTTTTAAACATTGTTCGATACTTCCTAATAACTTAACTAGATTGTACAATTCAAGCTGGGGATATCTTTTTATCATCGTACGTAAAACTTCTTTCTGCGTAAACATCGAAAACCAACCTTAGTCGAAGAAGATCCTCGCTGCTCGCGAACTCTCTCGTGGGTTTGTTCGTTGTTAACAGCGAGGATCTTGTTCAGAACATTGTCGGCCCTTCTCGTGAAACCAAAGTCCTCCATGATAGCTAAATCGATCTCGTTAACGTGAAAATGAGCCGCTTCCTTCGGTTTTCCTCAGTTTGTTCTCTCGTTTCTCATTGGCTGGAAATAACACATAATAAATGTTACCCGCAAACAACGTTGATCAGAATTACGCGGTGTAGTTCGGAGAGAGCTGAACGGAGCAAAATACGAAACGAGACGTCAGCGTAATTCCTATGATGATCTACTTCCTCCCGCGCGTTTCTCGGAATGCGAATCTCCATACGTGAATAAACCGTTTGCGATGAATTACTCGCTAACTTTGCAACTGACAAGGGAGTTCTCCGCGTATGTGTGTGTGTGTATGTGTGTCACACGCGGTAATTATTATTATTTGAGAATGCGCCCGGGCGCGAAATTAAAAATGGGCATAACGTCCAAACTCGAACCGGAAAACAGCTGTCGGGCAGCACGTGTTGCACCTTGCACCGGACTGGTTTCAAGCTTTTTTTTCTCTCTTCCCTTCTTTCACCGTACCGCATCGAATTACATATTTGTGCTATTTATAATGCAATTGTGTGTGGTTACGCGAAGTACCTTGTTCTTTACATTGTGACCGATTCGATCAAAGTGCGTCTCGACTACACGTCACTCCAAGTCGTCGATGATTATCGCGCGTATCTTTCTGATGTTGAATTTACAGTCGCGCAATTTTTTGACACCGACGTTTGCAAATATCGCACACTCGAACGCAAATCCAACAAACATTCACTTTTAACTTTCGCTGTTCTCTGCGACCGCGTAGCGACAATGACGGGGTTTTTGTTCACGTCTGTGATTACGGCGACGGATGCGCCGGACACAATTGTATCGACCATTTGAAACGTGCCTGTGGGGGGCTTTTTCAGCCCACAGGAAATGAGTCAGGTGACCGATAGTCAGATGAGGAAGGATTCATTAATGTATTCCGTTACAGGTGCGGTGTGTTTCTGTTTGGGCTTCGCGCGCTTGCGACGACGCGCGTTCGCGCGTCGTTTATTTCGGAACGGCGCAATAAAAGTTTCACACGTGACAGCGAAAACAAAGACTTGACATCGAGTCTAAAATTGGCACGAATTGCCTTTGTGTTAGCGCAAATAGAAGTTAACACACACACAAAACATTTTTTTAACGTAATTTATGATCAAGCTATCGGCAAGTCAGCTGAAAATAAATTTATTACAATGAAAATCTTTTTATTCAAGTAAATATCGTGTCTCACAATTATTATTTGCATCGCGTGTTTATTAACAAGAAAACACAGTTGCAAGATTAGCACGAGAGAGAAAACAATGCGCGAAAACAATGCTCTTTTTACGGAACACCGTGTGTACAGTCGCGTACACCTGTCGTCGAGTTACACCCGCGTACAATAGCAGAACTGACAATGTGAGCAATCCACACAACGGGTGTCTGGCAAAACCGGATTTTTCAGGAACGCGAGCATCTCCGCCGATGTACTTACGCAAAAGAGAAAGAGAGAGAAAGAGAAGGATCAAACCAGCTTCCTTACACGCTACGTACGTTAGCATCGGGAAATTAGAAGCGATTTCCGATAATCAATTAGTATGCATTTGAACGTCGCGGGATCGACGCGAACGAGAAGAAGGTTTTAAGATTTGATAACGGTAGCAGATGAAATAGTATCGCTATGCTCGTTATTACGGTTTTGTGCGGATCGCCGTTATACCAGCCTAGACGTCTCGCAGAGAATCGCAGCCTCTTACGTAATATAAAAGAAGACTCTGCTAGAAAACGTGAAAAACATTTTAACGTAGCGAGCGATCGCGCGCATCGAATACAACAATAAGCGCATTTCATGATCGGTATATTTGCGCGACCAGAAGAAAAAAAAGAAACCGCCAACGCCGGCGTAATTTACGACGTTATGCGATCCGCGACTATATCTGACAGCGCGAAATCAACTAATTCCCCTTTTCGTTTTCTCTTTCTCTCTCTCTATCTCTCTCTGTCTCGTGGCTCGCGCGGAAGGGTGGGAACCGGAAGCGAGCGCCGTTGAATGTCTGACCGGAAGCTATTACAGCCGTGTCACGAAGGAGTTCTAACGATGCGTGTCGTGTATATTCCGACCTCACGGAATTTGAACGGCGAGCTGCGGAAATCAAATTCGACGAGGAAAAATCAACAATCGCGCGCATCAGTAAAATCGATTGTTAAACGCAAAGATACGAACTTTAACCGAGAAGAACCGAGTAAAACGAAACGTTTGTTTTTTACGGCAGAGTCATCGATTTTTTAACTCTTCTCCATATTCGTTTTTTCACGTACACGTGTGTTTTTGTTCCGGGTTCCAGAGGACACAGCGAATAAAACAATCGGTTCTCCGTAAAGCGGAATATTAAAACGGAGATATACAAGAATGTATTTCTGCGGTAACAAGTTCTGATACAATCTGTTTCTCCGACTTTGTAATGAACAATTTATACTTATGAATCACACCGGTCGAACGATTATTATTTTACGTTTCTCGTACGTTTGTTATTTTCCATTACAAACAACCGCCGCGGTTATCAGGACGTCGCTTTATCATATCTCGCGATTGCGCGACCAGACTCGCGCGATAAGAAACCAGCAGGTGTCGCGCAAATTTTGTACGCGGCCGTCAATCATTGTTAATTAATATACGACGCGGGCACATTGCGCGCGATTATTCGTCGTAAAGCGACTTATTGTACTACGATGGAAGATGCGCAGGGATGCGTGCGATTGCGCCAGGACGGACAAGACGAGCGGCGAAACTATCGGGCGAGGAATTTACGACGGCCAAGACGCCATCGATCGTTAATTTAAACAATAGCCGCATGCTAATTATAATGATTGCCGCCGGACTCACGGCGATGAATATCGGCTGCAACAAATCGCAACGCGCGACGAAACACAACGGATACTCTACCGAGATTGAAAAAAATCACAATGCGAACGCACGAAATCCGTTCGTTCGATCGATCGATCAATCGATCGATCTTGCCGCGTGAGAAATTCCATAATCTCCGTATCATGTTTCTCCGCCAAAACAAACAAATACAAATCCGGATGCGACGAGTGTCAAACAGGTCAGTTTCGCGCGATCGTTTACCTTCACTTGTCCACGTCTAGAGGTGGTTGACATGACGAAATGCAACGAGAACACGCACACTTCCCGTTTTTCCCAAATCGAGGAATGGAATTCGATCGCGCGCACCCCGCCCAGGTGCGATCGTCAAGCCGGAGCTCGCTCGATCTTACCGTTCGACGCACCTGCGGCGTGCGGCCGGTGAAAAAGCCCTCGCTTCCGGAAACATCGCGCGCGACACGCGGCGCATCCGCGTGCAACGAGACTCGTCGCGGTTCTGGTCCCGCGAATCTCTCTCTCTCTCGTCGCGAAATATTTTCTAGGAGAGTCCGATTGACAGGCACCTGCGGTATGCGCTGTCGTGTGTGTGCGACTGAAAATGTGGGACAACGCGCGCCGCGTTGCCGTTCGTTCGCCCGTTCGCCCGTTCGTGGCCGCGCGAACTGATAAAACGGAACGAGAAGTGCGACACGCGCGTATGTACACGTCATACACACACACACACACACGTTTCTGTCGGCCGCTACACCTGCAATAAACCTCTGCGGTGATAAGGTGCGTCTCTTGTTGCCGCAGAGATTGATTACACAGAGATTTTGCGCGACACAGAGATTTTGAAATTGAGGCCGCCGCGGAGAGTTCAGCGAGTATTTATTACAGAACACAATTAAACTGTAGAATAATTAGTACGCTTAACTAAATGGTCGCGCATAATAATTATACAGCTGCTGATAATTTATTAATTAAAAAAATCTCTCGATGTTTTCGCGCGCCTTCAATATGAAAATTTAGCAATAACCACGCGACGGTCATTATTAGCGCCGTTGCGGAGCATAGAGCGATTTCCGACATTTCGGTCTCCATTATGATCTTTACACCGTATTTTGCTACTTATGTAAGTTAAAACACACAATAAAATTTCTGCGACAGAAACGGAACGTTGTGCAACAACGTGCGCTGGAAATTTTAATCGCCGAGAAACTTTAATGTTTCTAAAAAAAAAATATTGCCGTAATTTTTTGGTAATTCGACCGAGCATCTCATTCTCTCTTTCTCTACGTCTCCGTTTTTTTTTTTTTTTACGCGGACGTATTAATCACAATCGCGTTGCGTAATATGACGTAATGAAGCGAACGCACGCAAGAACTTGTAATTAACAGGTAAACGTTTACGTGTTAATTAAAAATATGAGAAGACGACGTGCATCACCCGCCCACATCGCTGAAAACAATGCATCCTGACGTGCGGATTTATTTTCCTGGGCTTAAAATAACAAATAACGACGTGTGTGTTGTAACACGCGGATAGATGTTTGTTATGTCACTGGATTATAATTGCTGATCGATAAATATATTAAAGGAGTCTCTCTCTCTCTTTCTAGAAGCGAATTTTTCTCTTGAAACTATCGCCGCTCGGCTCGCGATGAATTATTTGACGCCAGGCGAGCGGTAAAAACGTGAGAATCACTTTCATGTCTCTTTGTTGGCATTCGGCGACAGGAAAGAAGCTCGGAAGTCAACTAGTTATGAAATTGCGCGGGGCTTATATCGGGTGAGTGAAGCGCGCGCAACAAGTCGTGCGAAGATGCTGCGAGAAGTATTTCTTCGAAGACCATCGCTTTATGTATCTGTACTTGGGAATGGCGTTTCGAGCAAATGTAAATTACTTTATGAACACGAAGGATTCCTCGCGGAAATTGATGCGCATGACAAATTTTGATTGAAAATATTTATCGAAGTAGAAAAAGGCAAACAGTGGATTTCATTTTTGGTTTCACAATTGTTTGAGAGACTTGCGTTTTTTTTTAAACGCAAATTCAACGATTTCTCGAATCGGGAACATTTATTTTCTAACGTAAATGCGCTTAATAACGGGTTATTCAGCGAGAGACATTTCCTCGCCGAGCGACACGGCTCGTCGGCATTTTTCCAAGCGTTGGTTTCGCTTCGCGCATCTCGCAAAAGTAATAAACAGACCTTTCCCACGCTGTTACGTGTATTTTGCAATCGCTCCGATATCTAATTAACGAGCAGACAGATAATTTAATTAAGAACAACACGGTCCGCGCTCCCGGTGGCACTCGGTATGTGCGCACGCAATGTTCGCCGCAACAACGATCCGTGCGAAATCGGCCGTAAAAAGCAAAGGGATGCGCGCGCTCTCCTGGAGTTTGTTTCCTGTTCTTGAAATGTATCACTCGTCATCGCAATAATTTTATAATATAAAAATAACAAAGTGTTTGTGTGTTTGTGTACGCATTGCACAACTAACACACAACTTGTTATCTAAAACAAATTACGAAAGAAGATTGACCGAAAATTTTAATTGAAATTTAATATCTAAGATTGTTTTTGTCTAAAAGCGAAAAAATGACGCAGTTATCGACAATTTGTAACCGGACGTTAGGTTCTCTCGAGTTTGCACGTCAATCTGAAAAAGCTTGCCAAGACGCCAATTACGCATCGCTAAGTGGCACGAGGCGTGTTTCAAAATTAAGGGGCACGGAGCGGAAGACGCAACAAAGAATGCAAATGAACGACTCAATCGCGGGCACGATGCGGGATTTCGCGGTTCTTAATTCTGTTCTCAATTCCTAATCTCAAGGTCGTATCTTTGACCGCGTTATCGAGGATATGTGTTTTCTGAAACATCTCGGACGTGTGTATATCAGAATTGAGGCATCAAGGCTCGTCATCGCAAATGTCATCGCTGTCCCACAGAAACAAAAACAAAAAGACACGCTATTTCGTTCCATCGAAAACGACTTTAGAAACTTTGCGATGTCTTCTCTTTTGTGCATTGCGCAATCGCGACGTTGCGATAGATCGCGTTAATTTACGCGCGCAACGACGTAGCTGCTGAAAGATCGCGTTAGCGAGCGCGCGCGCGTGTGTCTCTCTCATTCGCAGGGTGAAAGATTAGTTACCAAAATAAGAGAATTGTGTGTCGCGTCCCTTTGTTGTGCGATATCGTAAGAATATTTCAAAGAGCAATAAAAAAAGATTGCGTAGATTCGTATTCGTTGGATTATTGCGATTTGATGAACAGCCATGAGAATTGAGCGACAGCACAGCCTTGGATCTATCCTGCGCGATAAGGAACGAATCATTTCGGGGTCCGCCCTGTTGACGAGCGTTTCCGTTTTTGCGGAAAAATCTTTAAAAAAAAAAAAAAAAAACTGAGAGATATCTGATCGGAAAGACGATCTCAATCCTTGAGCGCAGACACACAAAACAATAATTACCGATACGATCGCGCAAGTTTCATTCCAAAGGATATTCGATTGTTTATGTAACAAACTGATACGTCAATCATATTTCCCGCCGATTCTCGACGTATCGCACAGATTAGAAAAAACGAGATTTGAATATATTATCTTGATTACGATAGGAAAAGAAAACCATGTTGTTTTCTCTCGTTCGGACAAGAGACGCGAATAGGAAATTGCAAATTTTCTCGCGAGACACGAGATATCAAATCTATGTGCGAATTGTTGAATTTGTTAAATTTATTCTAAACTAAATTTTTCTCGCTTGTTTGCAATTCGATCGGAATGATCAGACGCGCATGATGTGACTTCTAGTAAGAAAAAGTAATTAATTAATTCATCGAACGTATCTTGATCGAATGAATTTATTTTATCGAGTGTTCTCAGAATTATTATGCGAAAGTCTCCCGATTAATTATTTTTATATCCCAAGATAAACATCTCTCTCTCTCTCTCTCTCTCTCTCTCTCTCTCTCTCTCTTTCTGTTCGGATTGCAAAAGTGGAAATGGAAGTTTAGCAGATCTGCGCGCAGACAATTCGGATGTGTGAAAAAAAATAAAGAGCGATCGTAATTGCTCGCCCGTACTTTCTTCAGTTCTCGACAAGAGAAAGAGAGACAAAAAGAAGAGCACGTCACAATGCCTGAAGTATGGCGGTTACGAATATTTTCACGGGTGTTAGACCACGAGACGATTGCGTAAAAGAGGAATCTCTGCTGCACCACAGAAGAACATCCCTTCCTCGACCGCTCTGGGATCTTCTCTTTCTCCGTTCGTCTGATGTGGGAGCCCCAAGAAAGAGAGACTCTCAAGAGTCCCCCCTTTTTCTCGGCCCGATGTCTAAAGCCATATATATACCACCACCTCGTGGAACAATCCTTTGAGAAAGAAACTTTGGGAGTAACGTCGTCTTCTGGTTAACCCAAAGAGTAGATCTCAGTAAATCGCCAATTTTTTCAAGTGTGGTCCGCCGCGCGAAAATAAATAGACCAGAGAACACGACAAGATAAATGATCACCACGCAGCACGATACTGCAGACTAAGGGGTCCAGATTTTCAAAAAAGGTAAGGCACGCTGCTCCTTCAGTTTCTCTTTTTAGTTCATTTTATCTTAATCTTCTTCTCTAAAAAAAAATTGCGATTTACACTAAAATACGTTCTTCTAAATAAGAAATTTCAATAAAATACTTTAGTTTGACTTTTTTTCATGTATAAAATAATACATCTTTCTCGTGTGAAAATATTTGGTAAAATAGAAACTTTTGTTTACTTGTTAGATAAAAAATAATTGAATTGCTTAAATTTCACAATTTTAGATGATTTCGAGGTATCAAGTCCTCTGCGCCCTTTTTCTTTTCGGCGCGGTTTTGCTTTATCAAACAATGGCGGTAAGTCAAGATTACAAGTGACAATTGTTTGTAGTGTTTCTGCACGTCATTTTCACAAAACTCACAAATAACAACAACAAGTCGCAACACAGATTTTGCAAAGACTTTCGTATCTTTATTCGATGGATTACGCAATGTGCGCGAAGGTTGTGATGGAAAATGTGTTATATTTCGTAAAATGTTGCTCCACATTTTTACAAAACTCGTAGCGATGAAGTAAAGCACAAAATTATTATTTTCATCGCAGCTTCCCACGGTGTATCGCGTAACAATAACACTGAGTGTATCTGCACGCATCATCTTCCTCTTCAGGTGGTAATATTAAGTAATTCATTAATTAACCCGGTGTTACGCGAACGCGCATGCTTTCGCCTGCGTGTGCGAGAAGCGCCTCTCGCATTATGTGAAGTCAACTAAAAGTTCTAAGCGCAACTCATGAATATTTCCATCGTGTTTTCACGAACGCTCGGAGATAGCGTCACAATGTCAAAATCAATTTTGAAAGATAAGAAAGATTGCGCATCGTTAATTAAATAACATTTTTCTTATCATTTGAAAACATTCAGAATTGGTTTATAGTTTAATTTAAACTTTTTAAGTTTGATTTAATTTTTAATTAAAGTTTTTTTTTAAATTTGTAGTTTATATCAACAATGGCGTGAGTTTTTTTTTAAATTAAATTTTAACGAAAACGCGACATAGACATATTCGTCGGATCTTGCAATTACCAATTAGAAGACATTTTCACCGGAAACAATGGCCGTGAAACCGATGAAAATCGGGGATAAAGAATGAGAAATATACAACCGCAGCTTCAATGCCGCAAAACTAACAAACGGAAAGATAAGACAGTCAATTAATTTATGCAACGCTTGCACTATCCCGCTTCCACGCACGGCTGTAATACACCCTTTCACCATCGTTCTGCAACGACATTTCAATTGTTTATTTGTGGTGTTCGAAATTTGATAAAATTTCATTGCAATATCGTTCACCATTTTCATATCACTTTACTATTTCTTACGTCTTATGTGTAACACACGCGCAATTATATAAATTATTACTCTTGCTTAATTTGTCAAATACATATCACCGTTCATGTGTGCAAATAGTGTCTACGCACGTCATTCTCTCTGTAAGTGTCAAAACACACAGCTGATAAATATCGCTTTTCCGACGCCGCTTTCTCGCCGGGCGTTAAAATCACCAGTCGGATTCGGCGCGATCGGGAGGGGGAAATGCGGATCGGGCGCATCTGCATACGTACATACACGTATATATACACGTGAAATCGTAAACAAGAGATCGCGCACAAAGCCACGGAGAGATGCGCATCCGCTCGGGAGGAACAATGTAACCCGACTTCCGGTCAGACATTGGCACGTGCACGCACCGAACGGTTTCGACCCGACGCGCGTCGTGTCGCAACCGCTTCTTTATTTCTCCCCCATTTTGACTGATAGTCAATTGCGAAAAAGATCCTGGCATTACGGGCCCTCCTTGTTTTAGCTCTGAATGAACACATAGACGCGGATTGACACAACATCTTCAAATGGTTTTTTATTAATATATATATAAAACGTATTGTGTTAAAAAAAAAGAATTGCTGCTTCTCGTGTCACGGAGCATTTTTTTATTCCGTTTCGAAAGTGTCACACAATTTGAAGATGTTCGCAATAAATTTTTTGTTCAATTACAAAAGCAATTCACATTTCATTTTGTGTGTGATTAATCCGGTTTTTCTTTTTGCGCAAAATATAACTGACGTGGATTGAAAATGAAATTAAATTAGCTATAAAAGGTTTAATGACTTACCGCGCGAGTGCAAGAAAAAGACGGAGGAAACGCGATTTACGGGGCGCGCATCCTTATGAGCGCCGCATACTATTGTCGAGACGATACGTGTCGAAACATATTGTTATTGTTCCGCCGAAACAATTACGGCACAGCGCGCTACACGCGTGGTTATGCTTCTGCAAGTTTCGCCGTTTTCCCCTAATTGTTCCGATGCAACCGTCCAGATTTGCAATGCAGATCGGAGACTCAAGTGTACAGTCCAAGGTAATTACGCAATCGGAGATTCCTTTTGAACTCCGCGTGTGTATTTATACAAAAAACAGTGAGACTTTATTCCGCGCAAGATCCGGGGGGGAAGAACGATTTGCGCGCGGATTGATGACAGCTGTTGGAAAATGATGGTTATCTACGATGAGTATATGGCACGCATAATCATCATTTCTCACGTTGCAGCAAGTGGACGGCTACACACCTGGCGTGGACTATCCAATTTACAACTCGGTGCCGTTCGGGCTCACCTTTACCTGCGGAGGCAAGTTACCTGGTTACTACGCCGATCCCGAGGCCAGATGTCAGGTGCGTCCATATGGTCGTCGTGCGCATAGATCTCGTTTTAATTTATTCGAGATTATTTAAATGTGTTTCCTCGTGATTATTCAAATGCGTTGCTATCAGCTATCTTATGTATACACATGTTGCAAAAAGCAACAGACTGGTTGCGAATTATTCTTTCAACATGTAATTTGCAAATTGTTTCGGTTTTTTACACCCGTGTGATGTTTTTAAAACCTTATTTGGAATACAAAGGTTTTAAAAAACACTTGAAAAAAACTTGTAAGAAAATTAGAAAAAATTTTTGTTTCATCTTATTTGACACTTGCTAAAAATTAACGTTCGATTCAAGGTGTGGCATTGGTGCTTGCCAAATGGACGTCAGTTCAGTTTCCTCTGTCCAAATGGCACGGTCTTCAGTCAAACAACTCGCGTTTGCGACTGGTGGTTTAAGGTACGCGCGCACATGTGTATTTTTTTTTTTTTTTTTTCAAACGTCACACAAAGGATTTTAATTTCGTATTGATTTTCAATGTTTTCAATTATTTTTTTTTTTAAGGTCGACTGCAACGATTCACCGAGACTTTACGGCAACAATGACGAGCTCTACAGAGACGTGAATGGAAACAAGATTTAACGCGACTCCTATATATTTTACTATTAGTTGAACAAACTGTATAATAATAAACTCTTTTTTTACATATACACAAACATAATCCTCCTCCAGCTAGCTTAACATTATCCGAAGTAGGACTGAGAGTAAGAATTTCTGTCTTGCCGATGCAGGAAGAGTGAGAACATCTGCCTTATCCTTAACAACTAAAATAGAGATTGCATTGAGAGAGGAGAAGAATTACAAATCGACATTCTTTGTTATGTTGCTCTTCCGCAAACCGAACATCACCGTTTTTCGCAAATTATTGTAATTCCACTTTATGTTCCTAACTTTACATATTTTGTATAAAACGTTCAAAAAAATGAGAGTGATTGATTTCAAATATATACACTTACAAAGAAATCCTGAACCAGAAACACGCGCAAATCAACAATCTGTCTCCGATAATCGATCGCGGAACTGCCCAAGTTTTTGCAAACGAGGATGCGTTGAATGTGTGTGAAGGTAAAGAATCAATTTCTCATCGAGACAATTTCTTGGCATGATCGGACAATAGAAAGTGAGAACTCGTCGTGACTGACCAGACCCCACCCTCACTTGTCTATCTTTTTTTTTTTACGGACGCAATACTTACACTTGTGTTTTACATGCGCGTCTCGTTACGCGAAACAGTCGCACAGCTCCTTATCTCTTTCGCAATTTCGAGGACGGACATGAATTTTTTTATTTCGTCATAAATGTCGTGGCGAATATTTCACAGCATCGTGTATTGAATCATTTGTTAAATTGTCGCCGTACAGCTTTCATTGCTATAATAAAATAGTAAACGTAAAAAATTTAAAATTATAAAAGTATCAAAACTTGTTGCAACAATAAAAATAAAAAATAAACACTTCGATGGAAAATACATAAATTTTTCAATAAGTCAAACAAAAATTATTAAGGACGACAGCTTTTCGACGACCAGTATGTAAAAAAAAAAAAAAAGAAACATGCGGAACCTGATTCCACGTGCTCGACCTTCCTTGAGCGCGAAGAAAGCCCGCGAGATCGAGGGTGAGTACAACTTGAATCTCAATTCGAGCAAAAAGAGAAAAACAGAGAAAACGAGAAATGTTGAAGCGGCGTCCTTGGTGGCCGGTGACAGAAGAAGAAAGGATTCATTGACTTTTCGAGTGGTCAAGAAAGCGTCAAAAAAAAAAAAAAAAAAGAAACAAAATATAAGTTCTCTAATAAAAGAAATGACACACTATAAAAAAAAACCGTATGTTAATTGTTTCAACCAGTTCGCGATAGTTGCAATTATCACGTGCAGGAAAAACCTTCGCATACATCACGCGAGTGACGTGTTGCGTTTGATGCGCGAGATATTTTATTAAAAACGCGAGGATGACACCATCACGCTGTGTACCTCTTCGCGATCGTTCATTACGAAAGAGCCTGTGTCGTGTGTAGGAAAACCAGCTTCCTACATTTCACCAAGATTTGCGCGGATCCTTATCGTACGTACGTGACACCTGCGACGATTCTATTTCAGACATCCTTTGTCAAGACATTAACGCTCGACGTTCCACTTTCACCCGACTTTCCTGATTGATCTTTCAAATGTATCTGTCGAGGTGTGTTCGCGCGATGGGTTCGGTCACGGTGACAGATGACGAAGAGATCGCGAACGAATCCTCCAAAGGCGGTCGAAAAGACCTTTGAAAGAATCATCGATCCCTCCTCCCATAGTGTAAACTAAACTATCATCTTATGACAATAGCAGGTGTCAAATCGATCGCGTTACAAATGTCAGAAAAATTCACATCGATTCTCATTCCATCCACTTCTACGCCGTCATCCACCTAAAAATCTCACGCGGAGAATCGAATGCCCATAACTCTTAACGCGCCATTCGCTCATTGCCACGGATTGTAACAATTGAAATCGTACAATCGCGTATGACGAAACGAACATCGTCGTAATTGCATGCCTGATCAACTATCGCTCGCGAGGCCGAATCGGAGATCGATATCTCGCGCAGGGCGCAAATATCACGTATGACATTACGCGCGTCGATATCGATATCGAGCGCTTTCGGGGGACCCCCGGACGGGTTTGTGCGAACGGGCGTCTTGTTCTGTCAGGTGGCGACGCAGGTGTCCGTCTACGTGCCTACGTTGTCGCTGCCTTTCTCTCGGGGCCTTAAGTCCCTCGACCAAGGAGGTTTTACGCCAATGTCCGAACGGGGTCCGGAAATACGCCAATGCGCCGCTCGACTCCCTTCTCCTTGTCTTGTCGTCGGTCGTAGAAAGCTCTCCATCAGACGATGGTGGTCGGAGCGCAACGCTCCTGCTGGTGGCTTTTCCACTTCCATCGCGCAGTCTTCTGGCCGGACCGATCGCCGCGATCTCGCCCCGCACCCGAAAAATCGTCTTGTCCGTGGTTCCGCGCGAAACATTGAAAAAAAAAAAAAAAAAAAAAAACGGGCATTTCCCGGACCGCGACGTCAGTTCAGTTCCACGAAGGTGCTTTCGTCCGTCTTTTCTAATTGCACAGTATCACATACACTTACGTGTGGATTTGCAATTTTTTAATTTTTATTTTCAAGTGCCAGTCGATGTGAGGACGGTGATTTCATGAGGGATTAGCGAAGAACCAGCGGAGCCGAGAGAGACAGGTTTGATCTTTTTTTTTTTTTTCATCCGCACCGTCGCG
This sequence comes from Pseudomyrmex gracilis, assembly GCF_002006095.1. Classification (NCBI taxonomy): domain Eukaryota; kingdom Metazoa; phylum Arthropoda; class Insecta; order Hymenoptera; family Formicidae; genus Pseudomyrmex; species Pseudomyrmex gracilis. The sequence goes on from NW_018020634.1 coordinate 703,696, forward strand.
CTGTAAATCACACATTCCCCGCTCTCACCCGTGTGTAAAGCTGCATAATCGAAGAAGTTTGAACGGTGATAGAAACAAAATTATAAATTTTTCACACCCTCTCGACGCGATACCTCGCTTCTCTCCCATCTCTTACGTGCATTTTGGAGAAATCACATACGCGTGTTTCGCGATCGGCGCGATAGATTCTGTTAAATTTTCAGAGCGTGCAATTACAGTGTATTTTTACGTGTCTTGCCGTATATACGCAAAGAAAGCAGCAAAAACGCGCCGCGTGACGTTTCGGGCGAATTTAGTGAAATTTTGTATTGCCTAACACCACAGGCCTCTAATCACAGTGTTTATTTAGACAGTTCCTCCCTACTCTTTGCTCGCGGCCAGAATATTCTCATTGTTCTCGCTTGCGACAGTTCGTGCACATTGGCCCACGCAATAACGCTCGAAGAAAAAGTTTCGAGAAATCTATTAGCGTTAAAAGTGAAACTCCATTTCTTCTTTTCATTTGCGCACGCACACGCTTGCTATTCTCTAAGAAACAGAGATAACGCGCAGCTGATGAGCAAGATCCATCCGACTGTGTCGAGAAAAGAACCTGCAAAAGTAAGGGAGCGCGAGCGTTAAACCGAGTCGCGCCGAGCCGCAATAAAGACAGGACTTTCGCTGCCTGTCGCATCCTGTGCGCCTTCCTGCTCGCGCGGTCGTTTTTGCATCTCGATAGCAATGACAACGAGAGCGAACTGGTTTTATCATCGAATTTGCCACATCCGACTTTCCATTCGCGCGTGCAACGACTCGATCGCGAGAGTCGATCGGAGGCGCGAAATCGAAAGGGTCGCCCGCGCGCGCGAGCGTACGGAATTCCGCCTAAAAAAAAAAAAACACAGCGCAACTTTTCGCGCAATTTCCCGTGCCAAGCGGCATTTCAGTTCCAGCGAAGTCACGAATTTCTAATCTCACTGCCCGTCGAAGAATATCGCGAGAAGAGAGTTTGTTCGCGGTCTGAAGAAGCGTCGTCGCACACGTGTGACGACGGACGCACACATCTCTGACGCGTATGTAGCGTCGCGCACGCAACGGGGGCACGCACGCTGGTGCGCACCAGCGAATCGTATTCAACAACAAACACACTTTCGTCGGTCGGTTTTGCGGTAATTTATTCCAGTTTTATCAAGCAGGAAACAAATCACACGTCGTTAGCGTGAAACCGCGAGAGAGGATCGTTTCTCGTCGAGGGCCGCGATCCTGAAAACGAACTACAATTATCTGACGATTTGAAATCGTCGTTTAATCAGCACGATGACCAGACGGAATTTGCGAGTGCCAATAAATTGGTTTTTATTTCATACCTCACGCAGAGATTTATCGTTCGATTATTTTACGAGGAGTTTTTGCTTCTTATTTATATTCTAAGAAAGTTTGTTAATTATTGCACAGGCCTGGCCGAGGGCTTTACAGAACACGGAACGTTTCTCGAGTGTCTCTAGAATCGAGTCGCGATAGCGTTTTGCAATAAATCGCTGCGTTCAATATCGCGAGTTTATCTAAATCGAGAATTCGCCTCGTATCAAATCGTCGACTTCGCCTATCGATTAACCGGAGTGAATTTTCCGTAACCTCGACGATATATACACCTCAATCAACCATTCTCTCTTTCTCTTTCTCTCTCTTTCACTTTTTCCTTCGCTTTTGCTCTCGATGTTTAGTTCGTCGTCTCGTTCTAGCGCGTGTTCTCTCCTAACGCGTCCACCACGTTCACTTTCAATCGACGGATTCCGCGGAGGCGATTGTATATACGTTCGAAAGTGAATTTAATTTGCGCGCGACACGCCTTGCTCTTCTTAACGAGAGAGACCCGCCCTTTTTCTAAACTAAAATACCAGCGCGCTCTCCTCGCTTCTTGTGACCAAACTGCGCGACACGTATTTTTACCGGGTCTCTCTCTCTTTCTCTCTCTCTCGAAACGCTCAATTTCAACAAAACAAATTATATCATTAGAGAAATCGCGTCGCCGCGATATTTCAGCCGCTCTTCTTTCTTGCCCGCGCAGATTCTTTTTTTTTTTTTATCATTCGCAAGCGAACGAAGCGCATCCATATGGTTCCCGGTGCAAACGGAACACCCACGGCGGGCGAGACCGCAATTCGCGCAAGAATTTTCGCAGCGCGCGATCAACCTCCGTCGTTACGTAATTAAAAAAAAAACGTTTCATAACCACGCGGTCGGCCCATTTTCTTGGCGCCGATGGACGCGATCGTCGATGGCGGCAATACGGCAGCAGCACGTGCCGATGTGCTGCCGCGTTTTGCGGGATCTTTTTCATAAACAATATTGCACAGCGCGGCGGTGGCGGTGGCGGCGGCGGCGGCGTTACGACATAGCCCATGTCCGTCGTCGCGAGCGAGCGCGAGCGGCAGCGGCGGCGGCGGTCGGCTTTCTCCCGATACGCTGGTGGAAAAATAAACGAACGGACTTCGCCATAATCGAACGCCCGGATAGCTTTACGGTCAATACGGCGTGATTCGCGACAGAGATCGAGCGAAATTTCGTCACGATCCGCTCGTAAATCTCGAGCGGATTCACATTTAAGCAACACGATGATTGATTGGAACGATTTTATTGTTGCGATGAAAAAAAAAAACGTTCAGGTAGAAAAGTTTTCTCCACTTTAATCCCTCGCGAGATTAAGTTAATTATTCGAGTATCCTTCAAGCAAAAATATGTGAACGGTTTCTCTGCGTAGGTGAATAAAAATTTCAATCTTTCCAACAGGTTTACCGTCCCGATATTCGGTGTCTCGCATAGTCGGCTACTCTTCGCGAATCGTCGGAAGATAATCGCATTCACGGTGAAGGGGATTGATAAATTAATTGAGAGAACAGTACGGGAGAAGGTACATTAGCCCGGGAGAATGTTCGTACATGCATACATTATGTAGAATTCTGGCGCGTAGGCGTTCGCCAAGCGAAGAATAACGGTATGCGCAATAAGTTACCGCTAATCGTTATCAAGCCGAAGGATCATTAATAAAAAGCCTCCGTGTGTATTTATTCATTCGGTGTGTATGTGAGTTTAATTTAATGCTCGGTAAATGTTACGCGAATTAATGAGGGAATATTAATTTCTTTTCGAGCGTTGCTATGATATCTGATGACGATTACCGCTAAAAGATTTAATCGTCTCTTCGAGACGTTCGTTTTGCTATTGACGACAATTAACAAATGACGATTCTCATTACTTTTTCCAAATATATTTTTTAACGAACACGCAACGTCACTCTTCGCGCGAATGTATTTGAGAAACAAACACGCAGCAATTTTTTGAAAGATAAGAACCAAACAACAACTTTTGGAAAGCCTTCGCGATGCTTTTTTCGCCCGGGGACAAAACGAAATTTGACCATCGCTTTCGTAGTAAGATAATCAGACCGGCGGCCGAATGCGTCAAGAAGTAAAAAGTATGTCACACCTCGTTTGCACGAGACGCGCGACGACACGTTGCGAGAGTGTCTACTTTCAATAGACGTCCGTTTATTCTGCAATAAAAATTTCGCGGCGAAAATAATAAACCAAGTCCGTGTAAGATCGCAATTGATCAAAAATGACACAAATAACATTCAGGCCTGAAAATTTCTCTCTCTCTTTAACTCGGTTTTACACGTAACAGATCCGGAGCAATTCGAAGCAATAAAGTTGCAATGTACGCGGTGAAATTTGCAGTATGCACAGGTAGGAAGCGCCATACCGTAAAATATCTCTTATATGAAACCCCCATCGGTCTTTCACATTGTGTGCTCTCCCGTCTCTCTAACGAACAATCGTTCGCACGGAATAGGAAGAGTCGGCGATAGACGACGCCGGCAACGCGCCGGCTTCACGACACATTAATCGCGCTAATTACACCACGGGGGAGCCTCTTCTTAAGGGAGAAATTCGTAAGAAAACGAAACGGTTGTGTGTGTGTGTGTGTTCATCCAATTTTTCACTCTTTCGCGCGCCTGTCTCTTAAATAATAACTTTCGAATACACAGTTTCGCCGACTGAGAATCAGAACGGCGTCTATCGAGCGATATTAGCACCTCGCTCTTACGTAAAGACCTTGTAATGAAGCGTGCTGAATTATTAATCACGTGAAATATTAATCTAACAGCCGATCCGTGGAATCGCGTGTACACACGCGCGTACACACATTCGGATAAGAGCGTTTTAGACTTTTACCACGCGAATTTTTGATAACACGCGATTTTCAATCACTTTTTTCAACGACCACTATATTACCGCGATAACATCTCCGTGTGCGTATATTTGTCGTATCTTACACAATGAGTTGGTAAAACGACGCAAACGATGCTTTACGGTCGAATAAATTTCGTTCGCAGCCAAGAGTGAAATTATTTATTCCAGCGCAGCCGGTTCTCCGGTTTCGACGACGATTGGCAAGAACGACCGAAACGCTCGACCGAGGCGAATTCCCGAGTGTGTCGCTCGCTGACAGTTTGATACGCGAACGTACTTAATTGATTCCAAACCCGAGAACAGGACACATTTCGAATGCCAGAATTAGATGGGGAAGAGAGAAGGGAATTGAGAAGATATTAGATAAGAATAAAAAATTATCTATTGACGACGTCGCTTTGTTGCGCAAGCGGTTGCTTTATGGTAAACGAGTCCGATTGCTTTAATTCCGTGATCATTCGAGCGTGCGTTGAAACGTAAATGCTCCCCTCCCGTGAAAATGTGTACGTGAGCGTTGGAAGCTAATTTCCAAATTATTATCACAATCGAAAGCCATTCGCGGTTCGCGCGAAAGTGTTTGTTCGTTAAATTTCTTTCCGCCACAAGGAAGACATTTGATGTAATTCCTTTTACACGTAAATTAGCAAATACATACGCTTATGGCACGTGGCGTAAAATTAGCGAAACACTACCCTCGCGGAAAGCTCATAAATGGAATATCGTGCAAGAATTTCTAAATTCTAATAGGAGAAATCGGTCTGGTGGCAGAACGGAAGCTCGGAAACGCGATGTGCCGGCGAGATAAGAGGAGAACTAACTAAAATTATAGCATTTTAAAAGAAAACATCTAACACTTAGTGAAAAGTATAATAAAATCACGGCAAAATTAAGAGAAGAGACCGTCGCCGGCGAGTAAATACTTTCTATTGGCCGTGTACACGCGCGCGCAAAAAAAAAAAAAAAAAAGATACACCTATTCCAGATTCTTCGTTACATTGTTTTCACAAACTATTATCGGCTGTGTTCAAACTTAATTTAACATTTTATTTGACGCGCTTCTCACCACGGTAACATCGCAAAATGTTTTCGCTCTAGTTGCGTCCTCGATGTGGATCAATTTTGCGTGTTAAAGCAGTTTTCTGTGTTTAAACATGAAATGACTCGTGCAAAAATGCATTCGCGAGGAAAACGTCGGAAGATCGATGTGCCGACGTGTTTGTTTCTACGCTTTCGACGCAACGTTTGCACGCGCGGTTCCGAAATTCAACCATGCGGCCCTGGTTCTCGTCCAAGCAAGTTCAACGTTTCATTCTCCACGCACGCACACACACACACACACACGTACTAAAACTAGATAGTAATCTAGTTAATTTACAAAGGATACTTCTCTTACGCGCACGCGCGACCAATAGCTCCTGTTGCAATTATTAACATTTGCTCTGCATATGTTTGCCTTGCACAATCACGCACTTTCTACTTACAAGGCGAGCCGATGCTTGTAACTGTAATGTAACGAATATCTTCGCACGAGCGTCATGATTAGAATGGCGAGAGGAGAAGCGGTGATCGATCTGTTGAACTGCCGGATCCGCATCTAATTTTAAGCAGATCCGTTTTACGAGATACAATTCCGCTTTCCGCGATCTGACCAACTGCTTTCTTCGGAGGATTGTTAGAAAAAAAGTTTCTGTTACACACAGATAAGCGGTACTTTTACGGTGTGTTTCATCGCACAGATTCGTGCATTTGTTTTTCTAATCGTTGCCTCTAATGTTTGACGTTAAAAATGTTGCGAACAGAAAAAAATTAGTTCCTCTGAAGTAAAATTTTTATCTCACGGACTTCGATAAATTTTAAATGTCAGTCACCAGCAGTTACATTACGTAACATTTAAATTCGAATGTCGTTATAGGTGCTTGCTAAATCTCGCAACCAGTTGCACAATCTCTTGCCTAAAATACCACTTGTACATTTCTTTTTTTCGGAGTCTGCTCGTGTGACACGAATTTACATTAATCTCGCAAAACTGTTTTTTAACAATCTCTTATTGAGATATATTTTAAAAAACAAACAAAATGTCGCGAGAATTGTCTAGACACGACACACCTATCTTGGTATCATCTTTCGATGAAGTTTTAAAAATCAGGTTTCCGTCGTTTTAAATATCGTGTTTTTTCTTTGTTGCTTACTTGATGTATTATTCCCGGAGTATTCGATGGCTAAGCTCGAAAGAAATAAGAACTCACGAGTTCGACATACCGTGTTCTTTTGAAGGCCGTCGGGTTTTACAACCGCGTCTTGTTGTTTGCGTGAAAAATTTGTCCACAGCGACCGGAAAGATGCATGTGTGTAGTTCGCTATTTGTTCTTACAAAAAACTTTTTTTTCAAGTCAAAAACATAAAAATAGTTTTGGAATATTTCTTTGTTAGGAATATTTTGATAAAAAAACAAAAACATCGATACTAATTAATTAAAGATTTAAAACACTGATTAGAGATGTTTTCAATTTTACCTTTCGAACATTCTCAAGTTATTCAAACAGAGAAGAGGCGGTGGATCTTTGAAGTTTACCTTTTATTGTCACCATCCGATTTAAGAAGTTGAATCAATCAACTAGTCGTACCAGTCATCACTTCCGGTGACCTTTCGCGAGCGCGTGGATGACCGTTACGTGTATGCCGTAACGTAATGTAATTTACCGTAAGGTAACGTTACGGGCAACGCGTTCCGGCGCGACTCGATGAAAAAGAAGACATCTCCGACAAGGAAACCGTTCGATCCGAGATAAAAATCTATTGAGAGATCGTATCTCAGTCTCGCGTGTTTCCCGTATATTCAATAACAAACTAGCAAGCAGTCTCTTCTCTAGACAATATTTTCAGCGCGATAACATCAGGAGTCTGTTACACGCATGCATAAATATTACATCTGCGATGCTCGTTGCAGGCTGTAAAAAAAACGATTGTTCAAGTCCGGTTTAACATCGGGAAAAATGTTTTTCTCTGGCAAGTGTTGAAAATGCGAATTGTAAAGTACACACAAGTGTCAAACTCACCCGATTACAAAATGCGATAAATAATTCAGCAGAACGACGAATCTGATCTCCGTGTTGAATATTCAGAGATTTTATTATTCATAGATTTTATTACTTAAAGATCCAGCGCGTAGGTTTTTTTCCGCAGCTTCCGGATAAGGTCCTGTGTAATTTGAGGCGGCGCTTCCCACAGCGCGCCTGAGAACTCGTTCACATTTGTGACACAGACAAAAGGCGTAATTGCGAAAACTTGTGTAACCGAATAATGCAGTCTTGTGCAGTTACAGCCGGCGAGAGGCGCACATCCTATCTCTTTTTTTCCTACTTTTACAGAAACGATAAGAATCCGGCATGAGAACTGGAGCGCGATAGCGTTTAATTAATGCGAGCGTGTACGGCGCAGCCGCGTGTGCACGCTCGGCTCGAACGTCCCACATTTCTGTGCGCAAACTGACAAGAGCGAGTTTGTATTTACTTACGTTCGAGAGAAGCCGGTGGCGCCTTTCGGTTTAATTAACGACGGAAACGTCGGAATACGTCGGAAATTACGGGGAAGAAAAAAAGAGAAACAATTTTTTTTCCCGTTCGAGTCTCGTCATAATTAATTTGTATCAACAACCGAAAACTCGATAAAGAGTTTTTTCGTATAATCTCGATGTGTTTTTTTTTTTTTTTTTTTCAAACGAAAGGATTACACGCCGCGATTCAAATCTCATTATCCGCGTGACTGCAAATTGTACGAATCGTAACAGGTGCATAGTGGTACATTCATGGTATAAATGCATCAAGTCCAAGATTGGCAATCTAATGCGATACTGACTAAGTTGCAAGGTTACTTTCACTACCCCAGATAAAAATGTAAAATCTGAAAATGTTATGTGCGCGGTGAGCGCATTTATTATCTATCGAAAATGAATTATCCCCCTTCAAAACTGCCAAAAAAAAAATCAAGGTCGTCCTCACTTCTAGCGAAGATAATAATTGACGCTGTGTGTTTTCTAGTCGTAAATAAAGTTTCACGACGCGAGATTCGAAAATTTTGAAAAGCAACGCGCCCGAATTCGTGACTTTCCAGAGAAAGAAGAAAAACAAAAAACCTAGAATAATCATCAACTGTAAAAAAAACCAACTGTAAAAATCGCGCGCAATTATCCGATTTACCGAATCTAAGGATATATCACGCGATTATCGCGTTGAGAATCTATCTCTCTCGCGAGCGATGCTTCAAGCATCTTTCTTCGGATGTGCGCATGTTCCGAGAACATCAATAGAGACTAATATAATTAGACGCTCACAGAGCCGCGACTATCACACCCGATATTACGTGATCGCACATTTATATAACTCTCGCATTATCCTTGCATTATATGGTTAGCGGTGGTGTGACAGCACAGAGAAAGTTCCCTATCCGTTCCCATATGCTCGCGAGTCTACGCCGCGGCGGTGTTAAGGCGCCGCTTTGATCATCTGTGCACGGTGCCGTGCAATTGCCACTTGACACCCCGAGGAATTTGACTAACATTTCGCAACGGTAGAAATCTCTCTTGTCCCCGGCACGTCTTGCGTAAAGATTTCCGATAAAAAAAAAAAGATTAACGTTTCCAAAAAGCGTGGCGCAAAACTCCAAGGTTGCGAACTCCATTAACGAAAATTATGCGAAATTACGTATCACACAGCCAAGGACGCAATTAGTCGCTGTAATACTCAAATAAAATGCTTGATCGCGCTAAATACTGAGATTTTAATTATTCAAACATGTAGGAAAGATTAATTATTAATTAGTAATTATTAGTTTTCATTTTTGTACGTTAAGGGATTTGATCCTCTATCTTTTAATTAAACCAGAACACAAACCGCGAACTAATTCTATTAATTAACATAATTAATTCGTTTGTTGCAGTGCCAACATGCGGGAGAAACGATGGCGGCTGCTGCTGCTCGCTCTGTACGGTAAGCATCATCGGAGGATGATTCTCCGTTTCGCGATTCTCCGCCGAAGAGCGAGACTTGTCAGCAGGGAATTTACTTTTACTTGATTTCTACTATTTCTTCAAATCCTGTTTATCGCTCCGTAAATAAAGGAATTTCCTTGTGCGCTCACGCGGTCTCCCGTGACGCGTCCTTTCGTATTTTGGAACTTTCCGACGGGAGGAATGTCGGAGAAGAGAGAGAGACAGTGGACGACCTTCCACACTTTCAAAGATTTTACATCGCGCACAGATATTGCGATTTCCACCTTTCACGAGTAACGAACGAACGGATTCGGGGATAAACGATACGCGAGGAGAATTCGAAATTTAATAGATATTTGACAGAAAAAGTTTCGACCGCTTCGGAGAAGAGATTTTGCCGTTTCGCGTACGAGAGAGAAGCAAAGATTTTCCTCTCGTATTATCTCGTCTCCACTTCCATTTTTGACGTTAATTAAAAGTTTGTGAAAAATATACTTCAGAGTTGATTCGAAACAAAGAGAGAACCGAGCAGAAGAGAACCGTTCGTTGACTGAAAAAAAAAATAAAATATTCATCTTTCATCGTGTATCAAAACGCATTTGGTATTCGCGCTGCATCCATAGTTGTATGCAAAAACGATTTACAGAAAGATTCCACGAAGAAAGGGGGGACCCGTCGTCGTCGTGAATGTCAAGAGGACCCGTCTCCTTTGTCTCTGTGTGACGAGTGTGTAATCTTAAGTGTCCGAAACTCGGAACGCGAGATACTTGGGCGATATCCGAAGCTTTAGTGTCGTTTTATCGCGACAAGAAAGAGCTCGGGATCCGATTAAAAAAAAAAAAAAATGGAATTCCACGTAGGTTGGCGCGTGACAGAAGAAATTTTTCTTCGCGTTTCTATTCGCGGCAAATACAAATGCGAATTCAACTCAGTCCGTAACTCAGCCCACTCGAACGTTTCGAATCGGTCATGCGACACCGCGTAAGCGTTTGTTAGAATGTTTTCTGACATTTTGGTCTCTCGTCTCCGGTTTGAGATCTTTAAAAGACCTCCGCTTAAAAGTCACAAAATAATTGAGACCTTCGTGTTTCTTACGACATCGTAAAAGTTTTACGACAATTAGGAACGCGTACACTAACTTACAGGAATGAGCGCAAGTAACGTTTGATTATCGAGACGCATCCGGAGGTCGAACTCCGCTCGCGCACAACGTGTGAATTGCGTTTTGCGGCGTAACTGCTTTTTTTTTAACGAGAATCATCTCGCACCGGGATAAAGAAGGGTGTCGGTTCACGCCCTTCGTATAGGAGCAAAATGTCAGATCATTCCCATTCGATAGCGAGACTCCGCGTCGCCGACAGACAATTGGATGAGGCAATTTGTTTATACCGCAGACACGGTGGTATAGTAAAGCGGCGGTTTCGTCATGGAATCCGATTTGCCGTTTATGGGGGAGAGGGCACGCCCACGTTAACATTTCCCACAAACGGAATGCGAGCGCGTTCTCATAATTTATTTTTATGCAACGCTGACCCGCCGCGGAACGCTCGTTATCGATCGCGCGGCCCGGGAAAAGTATATGATTCCGTTATACGGTCACCGGGCCTACAACAGAGTTTTCAACATCACCTTCGAGGACATCCACTTTCCGGTTCGTAAAGCCGCCGCCTTCCTAAACGCGCCGCGACGCGAAGGCGCGAACGCGTTTTTCCGCATGTGCGAGCGCCACGCTCCGAGAATCGTATCGAAAATCACGGGAGCGAGAAACGCGCGCGAGAAACGATTGCGAGACACAGCGCGAACGACCGTAAAAACGACGATTATAATACATGTAAAAAATTTTTAGTCGGTCACCCGAGCAGCAACTACATTCTAAACTGATTGCTGCTTAAGTTGGAGGTGAATTAAGTCTTCTTGTAGTTTTTTTCACCCTGAAAGATCGCGCAACGTGTGTTTACACGAATTAAATTGATTAAATTGAATTTCCAGTAAATTTACTAATAAAACATGCGACTTCGGAAAAGTTGGATAAACGGCAAAGCAACTCTTGATCCAATAATGAACTTGGTCGCAAACTAATTTCTTACATCTCTCATCTGTCTTCGAAATAGCCTTGAACTACTTCAAAATAGTCAAGTGTGATTCAGTAGCACGGAGAGTTGTAAATATCGTTTCCCTTCCATTGTAAACTACGTGTGTAAACACAATATAAAACATATAAAATAAATAAAACAAGACTGAAGGTAAAACTAATAAGAATTAAACGAATCAAAGAGCGAGTGAGAAGTGAAAGCGACCCTCGAAGAACGGACGCCGAGATTGATGCGGTATATCACAAGTCTATGTCATATATATATATGTAGCTCGTATGTAGATCTAAAATCAACAACAAAACGTGTAAGGGAAACGATCAATAGACAGCCTTGATCCGTTTGAGAAACAATTACCTAACCGAATGCACACTCGCACACGGCGAGAGAAAATTGCAACACTTACGTAGGGTTCTCACCACACTTCTCGTCCAGGTTTTGCAACACCGACGCTCTTCTCCGCGATTTACGTAATTCGCGGATGCGTGGCCTTTTTCCTTAATGTAACCAGACGACTCATCAGGGCCATCAATGCCCCTCGGGCGATCAGACCTGTATTTATTTACCCACATGCACGATTGCTTTCCCAGATCGTGGTTTCGCGATCGTGAGGATCGCGCGGGTCTTTTTAAATCTCGACGATTCTCAATGAGATCTTCCGTTTGTTTTTTGTTTTATACATTTTAGGATTATTATTGGTCCACGCGGTCTCCGCAGCGCTCAAGACCAGGCCGAAATTCAAAATCGCGACAACCTCGACGACGACCACGACGACAACCACCACCGAGGAGCCTCGGGAGGAAGAAAATAACAATACGAGTTCGGAAGTACGTATACAAACGCTTACGACACGATTGCCGCGTGTGTAATAAATTACAAGGCGGCGCGTAACTGGTTTTCTAATGTTATGAATATAATTCTTAACGACGTAATGTATAATTACACGAATCTCGAAAACAATGTATGATTTATCAATGTTACATTGTAACGCGAATATAGAGATTGAAATCCGCGTAATGAGAATTTTTTTTTTTAATGAATGTAATTTCTCGACGTTACGGACAAAACAATGTGCGCGTCTTGCGTAAAAAAGTGTTTCTGTTCCACTTTATAAATCGCTATTCGATCGAAATTACAATTATTTCAATCTCTGTTCCAGATTGAGAGATCGTGTTCGTATTCGCGCGACGTGACGCGGATGAGACCGCGATCGTTTATCGTTCTTTATTGCAAAATTGATTTGCCGTGGTCACGACGATCATAATTACACGTGTACCAAAACCCGATTTCGTCAGCTCGTCGTTTGTGCTCGCGAGTAAAAAGAAAGACTCGCGCACCGTCGCACATGGCGACGCGCGTAAATAAAACCGGATATAAAACATTGTAGAATCACAAGGGTGGCTTGTGCGCGCGCTATATAAAAATCTATTTCGATACGTCAACTAACTCGTCATCGGGGTGCGCGGAGACGCCACTTCGGTTAATAGTTCGGTGTCAGATCAATTAACGTTAAAACTCGAACGAGCGACAGGTTCACCTTCACACACAAAACGCGCGCACGTGACATCATCAAATCGAAGCCGCTGCTCATCGCTGCTTATAAACATTTATATTGCGGCTTTCTCAAGCGTAAAATAACTTTTCTATCAGATTCCGGTCTGTCGGACACGCTTTTCCGCAGAAGACAATACGGAAATTATTATTACAGCAAAATCGATCATGTTTTCCGCTTAGGAAATGAAAGCCGTTTTTACACAGCACTGACGTAGAAGCGTGTTTGTTGGAAAAATTTTGAAAATTTTTGAGATTCTTGATCTCGCTTAGCAATTGTGTGTGTGTGTGTGTGTGTGGAAAAGTTTATTATTGTAATTCTGTGTTTGTTTTCCTCCAGACGACAACGGTCGCGACCGAAACCAACGGAACGACCGGGCACACCTTGACGGGAATACCGCAAATCGATTACATATGGGACCCGAATTTACCGCGCGAGTTGAACGGTTACAATCTCAGTGATTATCCGTTCTATAATAGCATACCGGAGAATATTGACTTCAAATGCGACGGTCTGCACGATGGGTTCTACGCCAGCGTGCCGCACAAATGTCAGGTGATTTATTTAATGATACTTACAATGTAGAAATAACATTTTAATCTTTCTCTCTCTCTCTTTTTTCCTACTTTTTCTCCTTCGGAAAAACATCAATAAAACATATGTTTGTAAGGAAAAAAAAATTAAATGCCTTCTACATCGGAAGATGTTCATTGCGCGCGTCAGCGCCGATTAAAATCCGTTTATTAGCGTTTCCACGTCTGCAATTTGAGCGAACGAGAGCCTGAGGTATTATTTCGCCGGCAAAAAGAACCGATGCTGAGACGGAAGTCAGGCGTCGGTTGAATGAGATTCTAAAGAAAGATCTGACACAGCTTGGTACATCTTTCGCGCAACGAACAGGTGTCAATGATCCGAGGTGTCAATGATCCTCGAGTTCGCCTGATATTTCCGACGATACGATATTACATCGGAACGGTCGTCGACGTCGATCCGAAGGATTGATTGATAAGCGATTGACACGAACGCGAACGAAAGCGAGTTCTCATCTCGAACGGGATGCGGATCGCAAAAAAATTGCCCGCGTATCGAGATTGAGTACACTTTTACCAATCATCATTGCTAAGAGCGATCGTTTCACCGCGCGAATCCCGGTTTGGATTCCCGTGAAAACGATTGAGAAATCATCGACGCGAATTCATTTCAACGTCGTCCGTCTCGACGAAATCAAATTACAGTCCTGATGTAATTATCGTACACACACGAGCGCGATAATTATCATAACTCCGTGGCTGGCAGACGCATGAGATACGTAACGTAATATCTATGATACACCGATTTTTCACGACGATTTTGCACGTTCGCATTAGGTCGATTACGAAGACTATCCCGACGATAATCGACTGCGATTAAATAAAACTTTGCAAAACAAAGTAACGGCGATTTATATCAATCGAGATATACAAAATTTCACCACGATGTGACAGCAGATCAGAAATTGTCGAGAGTAATCCGATCCGCAAATCGATTAATCTTTCAATAATGTGTATCGCGTGTGGATTGTAAGAGCAACCGAAAGTAGAAATCGATATTGAAAGTGAAAAACATCTTTTGCCGAGATCGTAATAACAAGGTCACTGCGAAAAGAAGCCTTACGAGGACTTTCGTGGTCCGCTACGCTTCTCGTCCCTGACCGCGCGCGTGCGATTCATGTGCGCGCGAATCCTAGAATTGTGAAAGCGATTGCAAAGTTGTGCAAAGCAGCTCCCCTTTTCTCGGCTCGGTTTTCTTATCGATCATTTTCACGGTGCTGCAGAACGAATGGACGATTGTCATGCAAATATATTTAAGGTTCGTCATAAGGCTGCGCAAGAAATACGCAAATTTTTACGTCATCGCGCAAAAGTTTTTTGTCGCGAAAGAGAAATTGGGAAATGAGCAATTAATATCCGTCCCGCGGGCTTCCTGCCGGGAAATGATTCGCAATTACCTCGGATTATTTTCTTCCACGCCTTTTCGCGGCCTCGGGCGAATTTGTTGAACGATTCTCAACGATTAATCCTCGGCGACGAGGAGTTCGTAGTTCGACCGACGTTGAACGTCGAGAAGATCGCGCGAAAAGGCATTTTCTCGTAAGATATAAAGAAGGACGCGCTCTGAATAATTCCGGCGCTAGTTCTCATGCAAACAACCGCGATTCGTTTTCCGCATCTGGCTCTGAAAGGAAGTTCCCGACGAGCGCGTTTTACTTCGTCGGACTTTTCACCGTAAATTCCTCGCGCAGTCGAAACTGTCGTAAAACGTGAATTCCCGAGGAATTGTTATACACGTAATCGCGCGACGATTAGAAGATAAAATTTAAATTTTTTTTTAATTTTTCAAAAAAACTTCAAAACAATTAATCAAACTGAGGAACGCACGCGCGAAATAAATGTAATTGTACGTCCGGGACTAGAAGATAAAAAAAAAAAAAAAACAACATTGAAAGATAATATCTACTTTGTGTCGAAGAAGTTGCAGAGACTCTCTAACTGCACTGAGATTAACTCCAAGCCGCATATGCGCGTGAGTCTCATTAGACGCGATTAG
This sequence comes from Pseudomyrmex gracilis, assembly GCF_002006095.1. Taxonomy (NCBI): domain Eukaryota; kingdom Metazoa; phylum Arthropoda; class Insecta; order Hymenoptera; family Formicidae; genus Pseudomyrmex; species Pseudomyrmex gracilis. Next base: position 719,143 of record NW_018020634.1, read on the forward strand.
GCATTCGATGATCGTCTGACATTTGCATGGCGAGTTGAGTAAGATTCACGATCTATTATTGGAGGAGACGAGCCAACTTCTTCTTTACACGGAGAATCTCGGCGAAACGATGCCAAACGCTTGCCGAAAGGATGTGCTCTGAATGATTTCCAGATAATTTTTCTCCCTCCTCTCAGATAATTCACGGGCGTTTGTGCGTTCCAGATAATACAAACGCCTCGCACACAAACGCGAGCATCGTGCGTGAGGCACCGCAGAATGCACATTTACGCGAGCGGGTGCAATTATATTCGCGCTCGCGCACACATATACACACGCACACGCGCAGAACCGCGCCGTGTGAAAGCTACGTGCGGTAAGATCGCTCGTTTGCAGTGAAAAGTGTGTTAGACCGCCGTTGCGTCGTCGACGTTTTGTTTTATTTCAGAAAACGGCGACGACACGACGACGAATCTCGCGACGTCGCGAAGACACGATGCCAGAAATTCGATCCAAATGCCGTTTAAAAAATCTCGAAAGTTTGACGGCGGGCGCCGATTTGCCGTCGGCCGCTTTCACCCATCGATCGATTCGATTTCGTAAACGCTCGTGCCGTTTCGCCAAAATCCATTCGGTATTCTTAATGATCGTCTTATAGCAACGACGATTAATGACGTTACTCTTGGAATTCCGTTCGCGCAGCAGCGCATGGCGAACGTGTCGCGCGCAATCGTTTTTTTTTTTTTATATCATTATGCGTCTCTCTGCTTCAAGGTCTACCATCACTGTCTCTTCGGCACTCGCTACGACTTCCTGTGCGCCAACTTCACGGCGTTCGACCAAAAGACCTTCATCTGTCACTTCGTGTCCGAGGTCGACTGCGCCAATTCCAAAAAATACTGGCACAGAAACGACGCTCTTTATCAGGCCGCCACGACAACAACCACGACCACAACGACGGTAGCGCCGGTCACCGCGTCGACCAGTCGACCGGGACGCGACAGACTTGCTTCCCGACGAAGACCTCCTCCGACAAGAAGGAGACCTTACGACTATTATGACGAGGATTATTACGACGACGAGTACGGTCGTCCGCGGGACTTCGCCGGCCGAGATGAATACGAATACGACGACCGGAAGTACAGGAGAGATCGCGACTTCAGGGATCGGGACCGCGATCGTGACTTCCGGGACAGAGAGCCGCCGCCGCCGCCACCGCCACCGCCGCGCGGTAGAGACGATAGAGATCGCGAAAGGTACTCGAGCAGAGGAAACAGAAGAGAGCCTCCCAGACTGAGGGATCCCCTCGAGGACGACTTGAGATCTCGGGGAAGAAATCCAGACCAGGGTGTCATCAGATCGTCGTCGAGAGAGGTGGACGATTCAGATACGTATGACAGGCGAACGGAGTCAAGAAACAGGGATGTTGACGATCGAAGGTATTCTGACAAAAGAAGTGAGAATTCGATTCTATTAAGACGATCGAAACTCTTAGATATTTTGTTGTATGCGTGATGTACACAATTAATTTTTATAATAATTAATCGTGTCTTATTCGTGCCAGATATCGAGACGATTACGACGATAAGGAATCCGCGGCGCCTTCGGCGAGTGCGACGTCGAATTCGGAAGGTCTCGTGAAACCGGCTGCGCCAAGCAGTTCGGTTTACTCGCGACCGAGAACACCGCCCAAGATTAGACGACCGGTGCCGATATCGGAGCAAGATCGGTACGCGTACAAAACCACTCCTGCGCAACCAACAGGTACGTAAAACCGATAACATCTTTGAAAAGATTGAATTCTTCAAACTCAACGTGTCGAAATTGAATTAAAGAGGAGCCACGGCGACGACCGGCAGATCTGGCGGAAGATGATTATTACGATGACGAGTTAGAAGACATTAGGCCAAGAAGACCGCTCAGAAGAAGACCCTCGTACAGGGACAGAGATCGGGACAGAGACTTTTACGAAACTCGAGATCGGGATCGCCCCTTCAGGTAAGGTAACGTAAACGACACCGACAACTGATATATAGCGAAAACAACAGTAGGTAAAGCGCGTGATTTAATCTCTTTTTGAGAATGCAAAGTATATGACCGAAAAAAATACAATCATACAATATTAGTTAGCGAATTAACGATCTTTCTAGAACTCGTTATCATTCGCCGCCAGAAGAGGTACGACTCAGGACACATCAAGATCGCTCGAGGGATCGCTATTACGATCGTGAGAGAGACCGAGGCAGGGATCGCGGCAAGGATCGCGGATCGTCGGATCGTGACCGAGGCAGATCGCAGGATCCCGAAAGATCCGCGGATCGCGATTCGCGGGGAAGATCGCAGGATGCCGATAGGCAAGAACGACCGTACTCGCCGCGGCTTCTCGATCGCGAGAGAGACGTCGAACGATCGCGATCGAGATCGAAGGATCTGTCAGACACCACGGAGGTATCGAGAAGACCGAGCTCGTACGACAGAACAACTGAGAAAGCGACTACAACAACCACTACCACAACGACTACAACGACCTGCTTGCCGGAACAGCTCGTTCATTATAAGTCCGAGATAGAGTCCAAAGACGTGGTGACCGATCAACCGGAGAAGCCATCTTATTCGGAACGACCAGCCAGACCTATTCAAACGCAAAGTGGTGGTCGCGTAGCAATGAGTGACAGTCAGGATTATCAGAGAAACTTGTCGGAGAAATCGCAGAGACCGTCTCAACAAGTGGATTACCAAGAGAGAGACTCGGTTTCTTCTACCTTAGACGGTAGAAACGAACAAGATCATCATCAGGCCGCGTACCCTGACGAATACTCCTCGGAATATTATGACGAACCGCTGGAAGAGCCACCGTCTTCTCCTCCGCCTCGCACCACCGTTCGAATAGTGAAGAGGCCTTTCCTGCCGTCTCGAGGCGGTAATCCTAATCCGAGAGGATTATCACCGGTCGGTTCTAAAGCGTCACAACCGCCTAGAAGAGAGGAAGAAGTGCTGAGTGATCAGCGAAGCACCGAAGAAGAAAACGAACGAAAGACTTATTACGTGCAAGAGGAACAAGAAGACAATAGAAATATCAATAATCAGGAATCACACCTGAATCCAGACAACAAGCAACCGTACGACGCTTACAAAACCGTTCTGAATGATCCTCAGAAGAAACAATGGCAAGAGGATTACGACAGTGTGATATCCAGACCCGTGCTACAAAGACCGACAGAGAAGAACGAAGAGGAAGTCTCAAGAGGCACGGAGAACCTGTCGAATTCCTCCAGAGGATACTCCATTCAAAACCAATCGTACGATTCACGCGGGCATCAAGGAGATAATCTCACGCCTAAGTGGACGGAGAACTACTCGAGCAACAAGCACGCGAACGCTGGCAACGTGCCAACGTCCTCAGGATCACCGATCGTTCGCAACAAAGCCCGACTTCCTTCCGTCGAGACCACGCCGAATATCTACAGTTCGACGTACAAGAGCGAAGATTTTCAGGATCTACCCACCGGACCTGGCTACAGAGCCAAGCAGAGGATCAACGAAGTGACGCATCGTCTTCAGGACATACCCGAGAGCGAGTACGACGTAACTCTGAACGACGCGCTGACGCCGACTCTGATTCAGGAAGCCAATCTGCCGAGCGGATTTGTTCTGCCGATTCATCGACAACATCTGGGCAGAGACGCCGTGCTACAACCTTCCGAAAATAATTACAAGCTCTCCAGAGCCAATCATCAACATCAACAACAACAACAACCGCAACATCAGGAACAAAAACCTTTCATCCCGAGTACGCAGTTTTTGCCGGCGACGAATATCAATAACGACCGCGGCCGAACGTTGTACTACAGAACGCCGGAAGCGATACAGGTCAGCGGGGCGCAGTACAGACAGCAAAGACCGTGGCAGGAATACACCGCGTACTGACGACACGCACAATGACGATGTGAGACTTCAAAGGACGAAACGCTCGAAAATATAAATTTTTCACGAAGCGTATCATCCTTGGCTTCGCGAGAGAATAAACGACTAATTTAATACTGCCACCGATCGACTCACTTACAGGAAAGACACTTTCACGGAAGAAACGCTCTTCTTTCTTTTATGAAACTGACTTTCCGTCAACAGACATCACGTTACTTCGACACTACTTGTAGCCCTTGTTGCAATCGGATGATCAGTGTCTTTCATTCCAAAGAACGCGCGACACACCTCGACGCGTCGCGTCGCTCCGAGGGTAGGGAAATAATCAGTAAACGATTCAGCTAGGTATTAATGTAGTACGCGAGAGAGAGAGAGAGAGAGAGAGGAGGTTTTTATAATTATAAATTAAACTGCGAGAAAAAAAGACGAGATCATTTAAAAAAAAAAAACGCTTTACAGCGAGGAAAAGTGTGCGCGAGACGTGTAACAATGAGATGTTAGTCATTCTAATATTCATATTGATATGTACTCATCATTACTCACGAATAAAAAACAAACACTAAAAATAACGGCAGGATCAATGTCCAACGATAACCGCAATCGCAGATGATTCGTTCCGAGATCTTCGCTAGAGAGAAATTCTACTTGGCAACTATGATAATGTAATACAATGCAAATGTGTGTTGTAGCGTAATGCGATACAGACGTTTTCCCTTAGCAATGTTACATGATAAAACCACGGAAACGTTATAGAGTCTAATATAACGGTTTGATTTTGCGACGTTAATGCACACCGCGTCAAAATTCAAATCTCTCTCTATTTGAGTTTCAGAGAAGCGTTGAATATGTATATTACTCTTCTTTTTCATCCGAACCGTTTTTGTAAATAAATATGCGATATTCTATTTTGCGCACGTTCAAGATAAATTGCAAATTCGAAATAAATGTTTTTTTGTTTTTTTTTTGTTTTTACGGAAAACTGTATACGTTAAGTTTCATCGTCGAATCTTGATAGATATTACTAGCGAATAAGTCTTCCTGAGCGTATGCCTTGTCTTAAAAACTATGTCGATATTTACGAAATAAACAAATAAGAAATTATACATTCACTATTGTTGTTTTTCGCTCTCCTCCTCTTCCTCCGTCTCCCGACTGACATTTCAAATAATAACACAGCATCTGAAAGAAAGCTCTGCAATTGTAGAATGTTTTTCTTTTTTTTTTATTATTATAATACAAATGACACATAAATTACGTAACGGAATATCTGACATTATAAGACCGAGTCGAGAAACTCTGTGTCTGTAAAAAAAAAAAGAATTGTAACTAAAAAGTATTTTTCACACAGAGCGACATTTTGGTCAAAACAACGCTGCTACTGCCTGTGTTAATGTCCAATGAAAATTCTATTATCGATAGAAATATATCAAACATTGGTATCAGCGCTCTCACACAACAGGAGATATAATAATATTTACAAAACTTCTAAAAAATTACAGAGATATAAATCATTGTGCCAAAGAAAAAATGTGAAAATTCGGATAACAATAAAATCTTTGTGGACAGTTAACGTAACATACATCACAGAGACACGATTTAAAACTTAACGAAGCCACGCGTATACAAGAGTTGCAATCTTTGAGAATTGTAATTACGTTTTTCCTTGGTAAAGAAAAAAAAACAAAAGACATTTAAAACACATTTCTGATAATGTCAAACTATTCAACAAAGAAATATAACGTTTGCATAAACGTGGCCGCACCTGTAAATAGAATATACTCAGTCGAATCTGAAATGTACTAATATGATAACAAATGAAAAGACAGTAATATATACTTTGGGGCAGTAAACTCCATATTATACTAGAATATTCACACGAATACTTGCAAAATAATGTGAGATTAAATTTGATTCAAATTAAAAATATATAATTTACAATCAATTGATATTGATATATATCTAAATCAGCGACTCGTTATTTTATTCGTAGTTGAAATTGAATTTGTCGGCAACACTCGGAAGATGCGGTGAATTCAGCTAAGCAAACGAAGCAAGCTTTATATTTCACAATATCTAGCTGTTATCTATAAACAGAGTGATCATTCCAGTACAGTATAGAGTTGCACTTTGGATAGCAAAAGTCATTTGTCACTGCACTAAAAATTAATGCAATCGATAATTCGCCAGTACTACTCGTCAATTCACAGATTTGTACTCGCGAACTATAAAAATATCAAATCTTGCTCGCGCTCACGCTCTGATCAACGACGACCAGAATCCAATATTACTATACATTGAATAATTACTATCATTTAAAATCTAATACGTAGTTCTGTACAAAAATGATAGAGTACAAGAATAGAGAAATAGAATACAATATATGTATATGTGTGTATATATATATATATATATATATATAACTCTCTCATAAGTTTATTTCGTTAATCTATCGTGATTCGAGATCGTCTCCCGCGACCAATTCAGCGACGATCATTACTCACACGTGCCTTTAGATTTTTCGAGTCACCGATTTATTTCTCAATATTTATGAATTTTGTAGAATTGTAATACGCGAATGCATCATGCAGAGGTAAAGCGAGTGTGACGCAACGCAACGCAATTTCTCTGGTGACTCTTGATCTAATAAGGCACGTACGAGATTCAGTGTATCTTCTCCCGAATCACGATCAGATTAAATTATAAGAAGTTTGTTACTGGCAAGAGTACGCATTCCGAAGTAGCAAAGAGTATGTACAAACTTTTATATTATGTTACAGCAACATCAAAGAGATTGAAAAGTGTGACGCTCTTTTTTAATACGTATAAATAATGCGCAATAACTGTTAAATTGTCTGCGTTTCGAAAGGTAACTCTGTCAAAATTTATTTACCGCGTCGTTGCTATATAGGTAGCATTTAGAATTATCTCATTATTCATCCAGTATTCGGTAAGTACTAATTTAGATCCATGAGTGATTTAGTGTGGTCTAATTGCCGAGACAAAATTACAATTGCTCACAGGAAGAGACTAAAATATTCAAAGGAAAAAAGACAAGTTTAAATAACAGTAGTGTTATTCAGAAAAATTGTATTGTCTATAAATTGTAAAAAGTAATCAAACATAATGAAATTTAAAAGATAATTCTCAATGATTATACATCGATCCCATATATTACTTTAATTTTCTGAAACATTTTGCATACAATGTTATATATATTATGTGGAAAAAAATAATAATAAAAGAAACAATCATATCTGTTTATTATACATTATAATATTATACGTAAGGAGTTTACTGACCAGCTTATTAATATCGATGTAAAAAATTATTACTCTCAGTGAACGTGTCTAGAATTATTATTAACGCAGTCCATTATGTCATATATTCCCTCCTTCCAATCATCACATATAAATATATAGATTCGGCGATTCGATACGAATGGAAACACTCTTTTTTTTTTTTTATCTTTGACGAATTGAACTTATCTTCATTCAAACGCGATTCCATGTTTTAAAAGTATTAAAAATTTACACACTTCTATTAATACTTATAAAAATAGTAATCAATAAACGCGCAATTCAATTCGTTTGAAAAAAAAGCGTAACTACTCGCACGAACGCGCTTTACATTTGGCCTCGTAATTCATTTCGCTCTTCATCTCTTATGTCATTCATCTGCTGATATTCGCACGGAGTTACATAACAATGATCCCCCAAAGACAAAATGTGATCGTTGCAGCCGATCGAAGTACGGCGCAAAATGTAGATAAATTTCTCTCGCGTCACGAACAGTTGATTGAAAAAAATAAATATTTCGTGCTTTTAAAAATTTTAATTTAAAAACAAAAACTGTTGTTTATTGTGATGTAGAAATAAACTGCGAAGAATTTCTGTTTTATAACGGAATAGGTAGGCTACAGTAAGTGTATACGTATCAAAATTGTAAATGAATATACATTTTATATACGTAGTATTTATTAAAATCTGTGTAACTACGTGCGAACCATCAACAAATACCACGTTTAGAGTTGATGCACACCTTGTGCAAGCGTATACATCTGCGTTTCTCACGTTAAATTTAATAATTTTCTCATATCATTTGTTATCTTACGCTATCGGCGGGTCGTCGTCGTCGTCGTCGTCTCTCGTGACTAGGACATTGCCATACCGATTGTGACGGTATTGCCGAAACCGTTGCAGCCATTTGTACCGTCTCGCGCCGAAGTACAGCAGAACACCGACTACTATGAGGAAGGTCGGTATTAGAAGACCGGCTGCTACGGAGCTACCTGAATCACAGTGAGATCTTTAATGGTTGACGTTTCTTGTCGTGCCACTGTTATCTTACAACATTTACGTATCAGACCTTTTCTTTCTGGTATGTATCTTTATTATAGCGAATAACAAAGCTAAAACCACAGCATTTATCTAATCAAGAACGAACTGAGAGTTACGTTAGCAGTCGTTACAAAAATGTGACATAAAGTTTCAAAACCTGTTTCAAAATTATCAAATTTGTCGAAATCTTGCGTTTACTAAACTCAACATCTGATTCTCAAAAACTATAAAAATAAAACATCCTCAACAATCTGCAATCTACTCGTCCAAGTGTGTGTGTGTGTATTCACATGTTGATCTTTTTCCACGTGCACGTACCTCCTGACTCGGATTTGTATTCCGGCTTAAGGGTGGTAATATCGGCAAACGACGCCGTTTTATTTTCAACACACTCGTCATTAACTAAATGAAAGTTTCGTTGACACACGCACACCGACGACAGCTGGCCATTTGCATTCACGATCTGGCTGCATCTCTGATTCTTGCTGCACTGCGTTTTTCCGAGTTCGGCAGCGTCGCACGGGGTCTCTGAAAAGAATCGTCGCGGAAGAATTATGAATAACCGCCCTTGCCATTACGTCGGGTTAAAGATGGGCGAAACGTTGACGACGAGCTGCGAGAGATTCACGGCTGAAGAGTCCCGGCGTATTCAGTTAACTCGCAATTTAAATTTCCGCTTCACGCGCACCGAGCAGTTACAAAAATGGAACAGTACGTTGTAGTTCATAAACAGTGTTGTGAGATTTCAAAAGAAATAACAAAATGACATGTACTAACAGATATAATATAATATGCGATGCAATGAAAATTTAAATTTAATGTAATGTAATTCAGTCTCTGTTGCAATAATCAGCAATTACACACATCTTGGTAGTGCATATAATATTCGTATCTAAGCGATGACTAAGAAAACACAAGATATATCGTCAGCACGTTCCAAAATAGCACAGGAAATACGCATATATGTATTCACCACGGGATCTACGCAAGAAACACAAGAAGCGTTACAGAAACGTGGTAATTAACAAGACGAGATATCATATTAAAATCAAGCGCAAGCTCGGAGTCAAGGTTTCAAAAACATCGCAAACATATCAATTTACTCGATAAGTCAAACTCGATAAGTCAAACTCTCTTGTAGAAAAATAAAATAAGAGAAAAGAATGCGTAAGAATATCATGCGTATTAGATCTGGCGTATTGCTTTGATGCTTTGTTCTTCGAAGCTAGTCGAATGCTCTCGAAGAGTGATAACGGGATGCAATTGTCAAGACAATATGCGAACGCACACGCACGCACGCACCCACATATGGCACATCGATAATTGCATACGTCACGCAGGTCTTAATCGAACATGCCACTGTTTCTTATCCGTCACATTATCATCGGCCGACGTTTCATTATCTCATCCAGAGCAGAAGACGAGATACAAAAGAAACAGAAGAGGATGAATGGCATTTTCGTAACTCCATCGAGCCCGCGTGACGCGTGATTGGCTGAATCAGTTAATTGAGACGAATTCGTTTTATCAACAGTGCATGCATATACATATACAATATATATACGAGAGTTAACCGTGGCAAAGAGTCAAACACATTAAAGGGACCTGCTGCTTTTGATTTAAGTGGTTGGTGTCGTATTAATTTCATAATGTCACCCCCGTGTGTGTGATTTGCTTCCTCGAAATGCCGATGTGGAAACACGCGGAAGCGCCGCGCGTCTTCACAACCCGTCGGTTCTCGTCGCGAATATAACAATTGTTAGACGCGAAAGAAATTGTTAATGTTCAAACAACACTTCTCGATGTCTACCGATGTTTCACGATTTTTATCTATGCGAATAAAATTACCATTGCATTGAGATTGTGAGCGCGATTTTATTTAATATCATCATTTATTATTCATCGTCTGAATTTGAAACACGTTGCGTTACACAGTCGACAGGATTTTATCGTATCGTCGATTTATAAGAGTCTCGATAGTTTCTGAGCAATTCCGAAGATATCAATATTCGATTCGTTTGTTGTACTTCTCGTAGAGAGAATCGCGGTGCATAATACGATACGAACGAGTTTTTCTCTTTCTTTCTCTGCGATAACGTCGTAAAAATCGGTCTATTCGGCCGAACAAAGAGACACTTCATCTCTTGCTCTTTCAAGAAAGTCCCATTTGCAAATCGCCTTCGAACTTCGGTCGATCGGAGTCCAATAAAAAAAAATTCCTCTCTCACCGCGCTTCGAGATTACGCGGAATTGTGCGCAACTTATCTCTCATCCTCCGATAAAAATCTCCGGCTTTCCGTAGCGGAACGAAAGACGTATAATCATCCCGAACGAATAATCTCACCTCGAAATCGGAGTTTTTAGATTATATTCTCGAGAATCGGATCAAAGTTATCGAGAGCTTGAAAGATAAATGAAACGTTACATATCCGGATAGAAAATGCATGACACACAGATTATAATAACACATCGTTTATTCAGTCGTCTGTCAATAACGAAACGATAACTGAATAATTGAAAAATGTCGCGGGTCAATAAATGAGTTCCGATAAATAAATTCTACAACCGAGAAATGTGGCAGATATTAAATCTGTGTTTATAATTTTGCATCTAAAGTTGTTATTATAATTATAATAATTATTATTAAAAATATAGAGAAAATCTCTCTATATTTATCTCTTTAATTTATTTCTCTTTCGATTTGTCGTTGTATCGTTACCGCGATATTTTTTTAACTTTACGAGACCTAAGATATCGACGTTGCACAGGAAAACAAGGAAGGATATGTGAAGAAAATGCTAAAAATATATAATAAAGCGTGTATAGCCTCGCGCGATTTATACATACATCCGATATTCTTCGAGTAAAACGTCTCACGTCACGTCGGTGGTTACGCATATGAAATTAACTTTCTTTGAAAAGAAAGATTGCAGAAATACCGTTCGCGTGTCTTCGTCACAGCCTCTCGCGTCAATTTCGACAGAGAATTTCGCCACGCGAAAGATGTGGATTCAGTTGAAGGATTTTCACGTAACGCGCGTAATACGATATTCCCCAAAGTCATCTCGTTTATTATGAACGTGTAGCGCGCACACATCCGCCGCGAGATATACACGCGAAGAAGTCTCTTTCTCTTTCTCTCGCAGTTTGAAAAATTTACCGGAACGTTTTATTATCGTGCTCGTAAAACATCCTTTTAAGAATATTAAAGCAAGAGGAAAAGAGAATATATACCAGCAGAGGAAATATAAAATGCTCCGCAAACGTATGTATGTTATGTACAGACTAAGACACGCCGATGAACTTATTTCCAACCTACTTTCCGAGACGCATAAGTTGGCGGCATGTGTGTACGTGGCGATTCTTTATTAACGCGCTGGTGTATTTTCTTCGTTGCAAACGCGTGAGCGAAACGGCCACGTGCACTCGTGCACAACTCAAACAAACAAACATATAATAAGAGTAACTGCCTACGCGCACGTTGAGCAAAGAGAAACATTTTCTCTCGTCTATAACGAAGACGACTTTCAAACAAGCTCCGAAATAAAACGCGCGCAAAACTCGCGTGCGCGAATACCGTTTTGCCACTTTTCTTTTCGCCGAATTCTTTTCACGCGCGCGCACTTACATAATCTTCCGGTTATTTAAATTAATACACGTAGTCTCTCTGTCTTTTTCTCTGGCTTGTAACGTACGCGCGAATCTCGTTTCGAGACTCTCAAAAATTATGCGATCGATAAAACACAGGACCGTATCGATATCTCGGGGTGTGCCAACAACGAAATCCACGCGGCAAATAACGACGCAATCGAAACATTACCGCGTAATCGCGAATAATCCCGATGTGCAGTAAGACGCCCGTAACTTTTCAATCAAGATAAATTTTTATACGACTATCACGTTTCATGCAACAGTGTATTAAATACTGCAGCTCTCTCTCTTAAAATGTAAGTTTATAAAAGTGTTTATTGCCGTAATAAAATCCAATTAAAACTTCGCGCAGAACAACCGATTTCGCAAGTTCAACAAAAGGGGACTGTGCAAGAAAAAAAAAACGCTCGTGCATCGATACATGCCATAAAAATATTCACGAACGTGCACTTGTGGGAACAAAATGCAAAGATAACTTGTAAAAACAAATTACGTTAATTACGACACGCAACGTCGATCTCTACCCTAAAGTTACGGATCATTATGTCACATAAAAAAACAAAGTTGAGTATATTCCTGTGAATCGTCAACAACAGTAACACGCAGACAGATAAAAAAAAACTGCAATCCGTCTCTTTAAGCAGATAATATATTATCGCAAATTTATTCCTCGCGTACGTAACCGCCGTTTTGCTAATTTATCTTAAGAAATACAAAAGTGCTGTTGCAAATAAGCATTTCAGATTTTTGTTGTTGTTTTTCATTTGCAATAAATATATGACGCGCAAATTAACAATAACAGATAATCGATCAATCATCTCGACATGTGAGAGATACGTGTTCACTTGATAGTTTATTTCAAAGATAACGGCAATGTATTTATAAAATATACAACACGTGAAAAACAATATACAAGCTTGTTTTGTCTCGTATTTCGGTGTTGTTTTCAGTTCTCAAATTCGTTAGATGTAACGTCAGTAGCAACTGCGTTTCAGTATTGACTTGCGTTTATTATTATTTTAGTTTTTTTTGTTTTTTTTTTTTTTGAACGACTCGTATTTTGAATTTATCTTAGAAGAAGCCTCGAGAAGAGTTAATTTGCACGTATTTTTATCATATTGTTCCCAATGTCAACGGATTGCAAGGCGCGATATCATTGAATTATCACTGTCAATACTTCCTTGTTCAACGAGCGTAAACCGAGTTTGCGTATGCAAAAAAAACCTTGCACTTTGTTTATATCGAATTTAAACTTCTAAAAGGAAAAATTTTATTCAAAAATACAATTTTGCGTCGCGGAACACGTATTTTCGTGAGCGCGTAACGAATTTTCCGCAGACAAATGCGTCACGTGTCGTTCCGCATATGTAGCATAGGCAGCTGAAGATGCTCGTATTTCTCAGACCCGGGATTTCGAAGAAGATGGAGATAAATTGTAGCGAAGGAACGCGACAGAGATCTGCCGTCGAAAGGAACAGGGAAAGCTCAAGAGAGAGAGAAAGAGAGAGAGAGAGAGGGAGGGAAAGAAAGAGAGAGAGAGAGAGAGAGAAAGACAGAGAAAGAGCGGAAGAAGACCATTGTGGCTAAAGCTGGGGTGATTGCGGTGGCTCGGACAAACCAATTCGACGTCTTTTATAAGCTTTAATTTACCGATCGGACAATGGACTCTCTCTCTCTCTCTCTCTCTTTTTCTCTCTTTAACTCTCTCCGGACTCTTTTTCACAGTGTTTTCGGTTCGCGACATAACCGTCAAAATGCTACACTGGTGTGTGTACTCACCTGCACGACCAAATGTCGACAGAACGGCGAGAATCGCCACGATGAGATGGCAGAAAACGTCGATTCGCGTGCTCCGCATTTTTCCTCGACTGTCTTCTCTTTGTTGTTGTCTTTCTTGTGTTGTGTCGACCGGCGCGCGACTCGCGCGCGATCACATAATAAATAGAGCCGCGTTTATTCAAAGACCAACCGCTCCGTTTTTCCACGTCTCCTGTCTCCGTCGCGCTCTCTGTTGTGGCGTCGTCGTCGTCGTCGTCGTTGTCGTCGCCGTCGTCGTCGTCGTTGTTCTCTCCCTCGTTGTCGAACGCGAATCAGGGCGTCCCCTTACGGCTCTGAAACCGCCTCGCCGGTTCAACGCTCAACGGACGCGCGTCAGCCGGCGGCGCGTCACCGAACGTCAACCGGCCGCTACCGCTTTTGATAGGTAAATGCTACGCAGCGCCGCGGAACGCGTTCAATCATCTGTTATTAAACGACCATTTGCAATTATCGAAGCCAATTGGCCCGTCGAGAAGTCGCCGCCGTCACCGATCGACTAAGCGATTGGTCGGCGCGAGATGATCGAGAGATCGCAACGCCTCTCGGAGCAGCTGAGCGCGCGGCGCGGGAATTTTCAAATCGAAATCTTCCGGAATTGTGCGCACACATGCGAAAATACACAAGTGAAAGTATCGATATCGCTGAAGGATTTCGAACGAACTTTCAACACGGCACGTGTTTTATTCACAAAACGTGAAAAAAAAACAGGGATGAAGAAAAAACGACACTTTAAATTTCGTATATTATCTTGCGATATTGAATTTTAAAAACAATAACACGTGAAAAAAAAAAGAAACGAAAAGAAAGAGAGAGAGAAAAAGAAAGAGAGAAAGAATCTCGACGAGATCGAACGTGAGAGTTATAAATAGATATGTTGTTTCGAGCGAATACTTTGAACGCTTGCGAACGACAACACGGCAGCACGTGTCATGGCGAGCGTTGTTGTGAGAAACGCCAACACAATTCGAGCGTCTTGCATCGCGTAGCGCGTAAATAATCCGTAAAGTCTGACTGAAAACCGACACGATGAAGGAAGATTCTCTGTTGAGTTTCAAGTGGCAAAGCTTCCCGTCGCACATGGTGGGCTCGCTCGACAACTGTTACGAGAAACAGCAGTTCGTCGATCTCTCGCTGGTCTGCAAGGACAACACGATCATCAAGTGTCACAAAATGGTACTGGCCAATTCGAGTTCGTTCTTCCGTCGTTTGCTCGTGGCCAACGATCATCCGCATCCGATGATCATTTTGCACGACATCGAGGCCGACGATCTCAAGACACTCGTGAATTTCATGTACTGCGGTGAAATACAGGTTGTGCAAAGTGAGGTTAAGAGGTTGCTCAAACTGGCCGAGATTCTTGAGGTCACCGGACTGCGCCACGTTCCAACCAATGTGATGAACACCGAAGGATTCAACGATGTCATGTCAAAGGAACAGATGGATGTCACGCCGAAAAAGACCGCCACGGTGTCGCGATTAAAGCTCGAAGAAACCAGAAGTTCTTCCTCCAGCAGAAACACTGTCCCGGAACACGAAGTAAGCACAAAAGCACCAACTAAACCTACCTCACCAACAAAGTATCCCACGAGGATTTTAAGAACCGGACCGTACAAAACGTCACCTAAAGTTTCTTCTCAGGACACGACGAAGAAGAAAGAAGATATTAACATAAACGAGCTCTCTCAGCGTCTGGAGACCAGCAATTCCGGTATCATCTTAGACATTAACGACATACCAAGTACAAGTAAAGGACTGCCAAACATATCTTTGAAGAGAAAGGAATCCTCGGATCCCGCGATCAGTTGGCAACATGTATTATCCACAATGTCTAACGACAAATCGGTATCTTTTAAGAAATTACGTTGCATCATGGACGAGATAGAGATCACACCAGGAAAATTACCCACCGATATGCCGGAAAATAAACAAAACGCGCTGTTAGACAGAAGGAAAATCAAGAAGAACCTCAGTGAAGATCACAATCCAAACATAGTTCTTATCAAGGACGAAATCAACATATCTTCGGAAGAGGAAGACATCGACATGGATCCACTCGAGGTTGACGAAGATATTGAAAATGTAACAGCAGAAAGTAATCCAAAAAACAGTTCTGTCCTTAACTACGTCCGTCGATAAGTGTGCGCACAGGCTTTAGGCTAGTATTACACTTTTTGTACGACAAAGATTTTATAAAACTTTATCTGATAGCCAATCAACATACTTAAAATCTTTGTCGTACGACAAATGTAATATTAGCCTTACTCCTGAAACAAAAACTTGAAATATTTAATGTGATAACTGTAGATTTTTATGAACTGAACATATAACTGTAAATCTCATTCTCCTATATAATATATAAATCATATGTTTTCCTACATTAATATATCAACTTAACACTTCAATATTTATATCATATTCTAAGTTTATCAAAGTATAAACAATGATAGAAAAGTGCTTCTATAAACGGTTTTTATAATTTTTTTGTAAAATAAATTTATCACACACATGCTTTTCTTCATGCTAGATTGCTTAAAAGCATCAGAATTGATAAACTTTAATTTATCAAATTTGAAAGATCAATTTAATTTCCAAATTTTAATTGGTAAACAGTTGTTTAAATTATTGAATGAAATTATTATTTTGATCTTTGCACATTTGTTTTTGTTTTTAAGAGAAATTCTAGCTTTATGAAGAAGAACATTGTGTGCTGCGCAAGCTCAAGATATATGGTAATATGACAGAATATATCTTTACTCATGAAGTTGTATTTTTTATTGTTGAAACATTTGTTATGCAACTTTTTCTGTAAAGGCATTTTCTGTGTCACTGCTTGTAAGTTTTTTGTTTTTGTGTGAGAGAACAAGATTTTAAATATTTAATTATAAACACCGCTGTAATCGCTGTTTTCTGAGTTTAAACAAGTCGAGTTGATTCCATTTTCATAATGAAAGTATACATGATCGCAGGAGAAAAATTGTTATACACACTTTTATATCTATATAACTAAACTTATTTGGTCAAATATACGTTAATTTTTCATGTAACCGTTGAAATTGATTCCTACGTGTTAAAATATTGATGATATAAAATATACATAGAAGCGTACGTAGATTATCACGTTTCTATGGAGACGTACAACGTACAAGTCTATTGATGTAACGTATAGCTTTTTCATGATTATATTTCTACATAAAAAATACAGAAACATATACAAATAAGAAAATAAGTTGTGATAAAATGGAAGAAACAAATCATATCATTAACAAACTGCACTCTGACAAAAACGTGACAGAGGAAGAGTTCCAAAATTTTGTGCACCGCGTTACAGAAGTAGGTTCGTATTTCACGAGCTTATCTCATGTACCGTGAAAATTTTATATTTTTCAACAATGTTTTTATTTTTCAAGAAAAAATTGTGAAGAAATTAGCGTCTTCCGATCCGAAGGAACAAGAATGTGGAAAGAGATTGGCCGACGAAATCTTAGAAAGAAATATTCAAAGAGACATTTGCGAAGATGACGTAAAAATTAAAACTAATCGGTCATTAATTAATAAATATCCTTCAGAAAATGTTTCTTCCAGTGATTCAGATAAAATGTCACGAGGTAGATTGTTTTCATTTGTTACACACATTTATACGATAATTTTGTACAATATAAAATTCAATGTTGTAACAGATATGTTCATGAAAAGTGTGGAAGATGATGCTAAAAAGCGAGCGGAAGATCGCAAGGTCCGAAACGAACGAGCGGAAACATTGAAAAGAATCGCGAACGGTGCGTTCAAAGAGGGCGATTACGAAAAAGCGGTAACGTATTTCAGTAAAGCGTTAGAGCAACGTAAAGACTCCACTGTTTTGTGGAACAACCGCGCGTTGTCACACATGCATCTCGGATTATTCGAGAAAGCTTTGCATGACTTTACATGGGCGTTGAAAGTAAACGACTGTAATTTGAAAGCTCTTTTAAATAGCGCCAAGTGTTACATGCATCTTAGAAACAAGGAAAAGAGCAGAGAATACATACAAATGGCTAGAGACAAGAATCCTCATTTCAACAAATTTATTAACGGTATTGTTGAATATATATTTTGAACACATTTATACTCGAACAGTTTATCTGATTAAGTGAACTTCTCTGTAGAGATTATAATGTAATAACAATTTTTTTTTTTTTATATTTTACAGAATTTGAAGAAAGTATAGAGACCGAATTCAACAAAACCAACATACAAATAATCGGTCACGATGAAGTGGAGTAAGCAACGTGATAATTTAACAATATTCCTCTTTCTGTCATTTTTTGTGTCAGTACATGATTTGCTCGTATG
This sequence comes from Pseudomyrmex gracilis, assembly GCF_002006095.1. NCBI lineage: Eukaryota > Metazoa > Arthropoda > Insecta > Hymenoptera > Formicidae > Pseudomyrmex > Pseudomyrmex gracilis. The sequence continues at coordinate 737,181 of NW_018020634.1, forward strand.
TAATAGCCTAAATAAGTAGTTAAAATAATATCAGGATAGTTCCATACTCGTGGCATTGCGTTCTTTCATTTCCGACAGAGATCTTGGTTCGTGCAAGAAAACTGTGCACTCTACACCCTGAAAAAATATGTTAACATGTCAAACTGAAAGAACATAACTAGTTTTGCATGTAATAAATGTACTTACCTGCATACGTGCCGCTCTCACAAATCCTTCATTAGCGGAAACTGTGATGCTCTTCATATTCTCGCCCGTGGCAAAAACTAATCGCGACCGATCTTTAATTTTACCGCCCAAACGTAGTTCCATAACTCGTCCGGTATCTAGGTCATCGACAATCCGAACTCTCTTTAGAAATTCGTGAGCGCGTAGCGTCTCTTTCGGACCACCGATAACATCGATGATACTCATAAAATTGTCATAAGCTGTCCGGCACACTATAAGCTCCTTGTCCCGAAACACATCGTCCAGAATCGGCTTTATAGGACGTTTCTTTTCCATCTCGGCTTGTTGAGTGAGTAAAGGCTCGCGATAGATATAATTAATATATCCATTAGCCATATTGGTAACATAAGCCAGTAGTGTTGATACATCCAGATTAAGAAGCTTGATCTCAGTCGACAGCGCAGATGTGTTCAATGTTTGCAGATCCAAATCCTTTGATGATTCCTTAAGAACATCGATCTCATCGTGTTCTGCCTCCAAAAAACAAAATGTACAACAACAAATGTATCATGAGACAAATTATTTTGACACAAAAGCAACATGATTTCATTTAAATATTTACCAGATATGTCGTACTGATTGCTCCAATTTTCATTGTCCGTGTCTATTCTATCACCTTCAACTATAATGCCCATCTGCTCCAAATGTAAAGCCAGAGGAATCTCTATGCCATAAGCAAAGTGAAATATAACATCTGGCGGTCTATAGTGATGCAGATGACACTTGCTGCACATCAAGTAAGAATTGGCTTGATCAAGCACAGATTTCTGTCCATATTCTCCATTACCAAGAGATATTAGAGTTAATGCTCTCGCATTTCTGGCTATAACCTTCACCCATGAGGCACCATTGTTACAGACAATGTCAACCTCCAGACGTGACTTCTGATATTTGAAAGGCTTTATCACACTGATGGGATTCTTTGCACAGGACAGCCGAGCTACTATAGCATTGAGGTGAATCAGATTTGTGCTCTGTAAATGTTCCTTTTTCACATTCCCTGTACATTGTACCTTTATAGAAAAAAAAATAACAGTTGACATGCCAGTGTTAATATTTACATCACATGGATGTTTGACATTGTTTTGTTTATGTCTAAATCACAACGAATCTGTTTTAACATCGTATGAAAGAAATTGAGCGAAACCAGACATAATTGAGGTAGGTAGTTACAAACAATGTTACTCAATCCTAACACAAATTATCTAACTTGCGAAACACGTGTCGCGTACCTTCTCCAAAAACTTGATCTCCTGCTGGATCTTTCGTATCAGCTTGTCGATCCCGTCGATCTTGCTCATGAGCCTCAGCCGCTCGACCATGCTGTGACCGCTGGCGATTTTCTCGCCGAGGGCTCGGAGCAGTTCTTTCCTGTCCTCCATCGTGGACGCGTGTTCGCCATCGACGACCGGCCGTGCGTAAAAAATCGAATCTTCTCTACCGCCGCACGCGATAATTCCGCGCTTCGTATCGCGTCCGAGCGAGCGACGAGCGTGATTCGTGCGGCCATCTTGCGCCGCGGACCAACATCACGCAGCAACCAAACCGCGTAATGTCGTCGGCTCGTGGCTTGTGTCAAATTCACCTCAATTAACCTCCTTTTCTCTCTCTCTCTACAAACATTTTCGACTCTATTACTTCGACAAGCGACAGTCGATGCCGACGTGCGAGTCACGGTGTGTCATTGCGGTGTCGAGTGCGAGACCACAACGACGACGGCGACGACGGATCCGCGGTGTCCACACAAGTGCGGAATCACGGTGCCGTCGTGAGCCGCGGCGCAAGCTTGACAAGCTACGCCCGGGGATAAATATCGCTCTTTAAGTTTTCTAAAAAGTTTTTCCCAACCACAGCCAAGAAAAATGTCCAGCGCCAAACTCATACAGAATCCAGAAGTGCCGGGTGAGTCGTCCGTCACCTCCGGAGTCATCTTTTCCCCTTCAACTCCTTATGTTCTAGTGTATGTACTTGTGACACATGGCACGGGTTAGTAAATAAAAACATTTTCGAAAACAATTATTTTTTTCAATCGTGACGATGCGCGACGAGAGTCGTGACATTGTTTTTCGAAGTGCATACCGGTTTCTGATCTTTGCCGCGTATTTTAATATGCACATTATTTTTCTTGGAACGCTCTGTGGACTAACTTCCGCTATGATCCGCGATGAGCAGAGACAATTAATATACATATATAAGCACAAATTGGCGAGTAAATTGCGAATATGATAATTCGAAGGGTGAACATCACCATCCGCATCATCCGTCGTGCGTGCAATTGCATAACGTTGTATACATATTTGCGACATCTCTAACCTCTGATTCGGTTCAATTTTCTGTTTTGATCAAGGCTTTTGTTGATATGTAGCCACTCTACCGTATCAATATTGGTTCGGGATATCGCACGCGAGAATAAATCGATATTTCGAGACGTATTTTTATTGTCCAAGACTTTTCTTCAAATAAACACACACCTCATTCAGGTAAAAACAATTAAAAAGATAATGTAAATAATTGCAAAGGTATGTAAATAATGAATTATTACACGAGAAACACTTTGATGTATTTATTTTTGACCTTGCAATTTTGTATGCGCATCGACTTCGAATTGAAGTTTATATCTGGTTCGCACGATTGTATGTATATATCGATGTTTGCGAAATGTAAAATGTTTGCGAAAATACAAAAGTAGCTAACGGGTGCTGAGATAAATTACGCCAGCACTGGCGCGTAGACGTGCGATAAGCTAAATGTGTGCCGCGAGATGTTTTTATCGTCGGGCGCGAATCGTTTTTGAAACGTGCGATATATAATCGCGACCCGCGCGCGAATTAGCGCGCGCGCGCGTGTGTATGTGTGAAAGGGAGAGAAGCAATTAAATGCATTTCCTCTGTAAATTTATAAGCGCGTGGTACAGGCGTCTCAACAACAACGCCGCGTGTCACTTCTCGTTTATAGGTAAACATATTTTTTTTTCCCCGACCGTACGTTTCGAAAGACCGTCCGTGATTATTAAGATTGTTATCGTAAATCACGTAAGCCGACGCTGCGAAAAAATTCTACTGCTACTAATAGACCAATTGACAGAACAATAACACACCGTTGCAACCCTTGTGTGTACTACTTATGTGTACTAATAATCTTGCTGTCCAACATAATAGAATTGAAACGACTCTACCTTTTTTTCGTGAAATAAACACTTTTACCGTTAGACCAACAATTGCGCGAGCCTAACAAAAGAAAATTGAGATACATTAGTAAAAATCGGTAAAGTTTGCGATTTATTGACGTACCACAACCTCGCAAACCTGAGAATTTTTTTCGTAAAAGCATTGTCACAAATTACCAGCAGTAAAACAGCGGGGCATTCGGTGATTTATAGTTTCCGACTTACTTTTTTTACACGAAAATCCTATGTATTTTTTTAAGTGTGAAAAATATACGATGCTACCGATCAAAGGGGTCCCATTTCTTTTTACATCTTTCTTTTTTTTTTTTTTTGTTTGAATTCAGATCCCACGACCAAAAACTGTCACTTTATGTTAAAATCTTTTCGCAACAGGACTTGAATGTTATCTGCCACCACCACCGCCACCGCCACCGCCGCCGCCACCACCACCCCCGCCTTCACCACCGCCAACTTCTTTTTCTTCGAACAAACTCTCGGACAACAATGCACAGTTGACAACGACGCAGCATCATCCGGCGACAACGAGCGAAAACTTAACTGCCGAAATGACACCGGTAGCGAACGACGAAGTTCCCTCTCCAGCACTTGCATTCCCCAATATATCTCCCATGCCACGAAGCCCATACATGATGCATCCAATACAACCACAGACTCCCGGACAAACGCCGACTCCTTGGTGGATTCCCACTGACAACGATACCACGGACTTTTATAATCAGTGGTACGATTCGACTTACAAAGGTGTGATAGCGATGCCTATTGCACCCTCTGCGGTGACGTCTGTAACAAAGAACAAGAGCAAGAGTGGCTATAAACGCAAGAATGAGTTTATCGATCCTACGCAGGATGCAGGTAATTAAAGATCGTTTTGAATACGATGTTTAAACAAGACGGATGTGAAATAAAAGTTTCCTAAATTCGAGCAAGAGTGTATGTGTTGTGTTTTTTATGTATATAATACATATATTTATTTATTTATTTATTTAAAGAAGCATTGATTTTCCCCTGTGATTTATTTCACAGAGAAAGTGGCTAATGCGCAGAGGCAACTGTCAGCTCTGATGAAACCGCTCAAGTGTGATCTGTGCAATGCAGTCGTAAGATTATAATCGAATAATTACAAGCTTTTCTTCGTTCTGAAACTCTAGTTAAAATTCCGAGATTAAATCCGCGATATAGTAGAATTTCTTCCCCCACATAAGAACAAAGACTTGTAAGTAATTAATCGACGTAGCGCGTATCTCGTACTTTACAGATGAATTCTCCTCTGCAAGCGAAATTGCACTATGAGGGTAAGCCTCATCAGAAAAAAGTGTCGATGTTTCTCAATCAGAGCGTTAAGAAACTAAAGTCGGAAGACGGTGTGAGCGGCACGACCAATAACGACTGGCAACTCTACTGTGATGTAAGAAGCCCACAATATGTGTTTCGCCTACTTTTTATGTATGTGTTATATATTCACGTACATGAACCTGCTTATTAATGCACCTCGCGTACAATCCGTATTACCAGATATGCAAAACGTGGTTTACGTCGCAAACAGACGCCACGCAACACTACGCGGGTAAGAAGCACATTAGGGCGGCGAACGGCGGGCCCCGTATTAGCAGGTAGGATCGTATGTTCCGTGTATAAGTAATTAACGCAAAAACAAGCAGCGTCAATGTAATTCAACAATATAATATAACGATTTAAATAACTTTAATAAATTAATGACAGGCAGTTGAGTTTTTCAGTTGAATTTCTGATCGTGTTAACAAAACCGTCGCGTTGCGCAGGCCGTCGAAAAAGACGCTGAATCAGTACAATCAAGCGGATCCAACGGGTCGCTTCGGGATTGGAATGGCATTCCATACGGACGCGCAATCCACACCGACCGCAGCGGCACCAGTGGCATCAAACGGCGCGGTTTCGGTACCGAATCCCATGTATATAGCACCACCGTATCCAACGCCGTTTCGCTGCGACTTGTGCGGCGTCTCCGCGACTCGTCAAGATCAGCTGGAGACGCACAAACGTGGAGCCCGACACATGAGGATGCTCAGACTTAACGGACTGCCTGTGCCCGAAGGTACTAATCGCGAGCAACATAAGCATGTCGTGTTGACGTGCTGATTCTTCGTGTTTTGTTTCAGCAAAGGCCGAATTGTCGAGACAAATAGATTATTCTATTTATCGGACGCCGTCTGGTGAGTGACGATTACATAAAAAAAAAAAAAACAATTATAGAAAAATTAATTTTAGCGATCGGTGCGGACATTATAACGGGTGACGCGTTTTTGTTTTTCAGGGCAGTACTACTGCGCGCCGTGCAATCTTTCGGTGACGTCGGAAATCACGTTCGCACAGCACATCGAAAGCAAGAAGCACAGAACCCACACTAATCCCAAGTTACCCAACACAGCGGTAACGCTAAATAAATCTGAATCTAAGAAAAAATAAAGTTACATCGATAATATATGCGTATACAAACGTTCTATAATGCAATGTTACAAAAATGTTCCGATTCTCTTCACTGTCTATCCATTGTTGTTTCTCAAAACACCTCGCTTTCGTCTTATTGGAAGTATCGAAACGATCAAGCGTTGCATCGCGCGATAAACAATTGTTTCTATTGCGAGAGACACTTTCAAGGTCGTAGTTGTTTTTTGTCTTCGAGGGAATCCTCGCCGTGGGATTTCATTAGAAACTCGGAGACGACGACGAGTGTCGAATATTGCGGATTAACGCGAAGATAGATCGAGCGTCTGCGCGACTGATGGAAAACGTAAGTATGTTAGTTACTCGCGGGGGGTGAGATATTTAAATTAAATGTCGATTAACTCTCGATTAAATTTGTAGTAAACCGAGCGCGCGATGATCTAGACGACGGGGGCTCATTAAAACGCGTCTCGGGAGCGTCGGTTAACGTCGCGAAACTAATCTCCGTCCATCGCATTCTTCATTCGATTACGAGGACTATTAACCGCGCGACAAATATCGCGGGACTCGCGAAATTCTCGCGTATACACACGACTACATTAAAATTTATGCGTTCCTCCCCGCTGCGACCTTCCATCGTCCGTTTTATGAGCGAGCGAGCGAACGAACGAACGAGCCGAACCCCTCCTCTATTAATTACCTCGTAAGACACGTATAACAGATCAACGTTTCCCGCCTCTTTTTACCGTCACTCGTCTGCGACGAATATATCAGACGTGAAACGGCGGCGGAAATAAAACTGTCGGTGTAAAGCATGAATCAACAATGAAGTACCTGGAGGCAGCGGTGGCGTTTATGATAGGCGTCGTCCAAAAATGGCAGGAGGAAACGCACGGCCTTCAAACCGCGGCGAAGGGAACGGCGGATGAACGTCGCCTGGCGCGAGTTCGGATCGAATCTTCGATCATCGCGGCGCGATAGCATCGAGACGAAAGATCGCGTAATTTCTTAAGGACGAGCGAACATAAGCTGCAAGAAAAGGATGAAAAAAAAAAAAACACACACGCACGCAACAAAGAAGGCCGGAGAAAAATCTTAACGTCGCGACTGAAGATGTACTCGAAATTCCTCCGAGCTCTAATGTTCCCTCACGAGTGCGCGACGCGTCGCATACCGGCAATCCTCTAACGAGTCTCGGCAATTTAGCGGGTCTCGACCGGCCGCTATTTCCCCTCCCGTTCTCGACGCTTATCCTTTTGGCTTTCCGAATGTGAGCCACCTCGGCCGCGCGCGAGATTAGGATCGCTCTCGCGCGCGGACTTGTAGATCGTTGGTTTATACCTGCGCTTCGGATTTTTATGACCCCCCCAGTTTCACGTGTAACGTGTCGTTGTTCGTCTCGTTTTATTCGACTTCACGTCCTCCTCCGGCGGATGACCCTTTTCCATCTTTTCGTCTCCCAGGAACGATAGCCGTCGGGAACGGGAGGGTCGTTTCCACCTCGGGTGGGTTTTACTGTTTTACAGTCCGAGAAAAGACCATGAAATCGAGTCACTTTTGTACTTTGTCGCGCAAACGGAATTTCGGAAAGGGAGCGAGATGCTGGACTGGCGGACGAATCTCCTTTGTTCAATGATAAAACACGATGACACGCTTCGATTTCGAAGGTGAGGCCGAGATGAGGCGTGGTAAAAAAAACAAATTAATTTGTGTGACGTGGCAGAGATTTTTGAGAAAACTTATAGAGCCATTAATCGTTCGTTTGCGCGCGCGCGGCCTGAATTTTCGGGTGGAATTCGTCTCGATGACTGGAGAGAAGTTTCTGAGAAGCCGCGGGTCAGAGCAAGAGTCCTCCGCTTCCACCTGCAACGTGTAGTAGCGGTGCAACCAGACGCCGTGACGAAAAAATCAATCGATCGCCCGACCAACCGACCGATCTCCTCCTTCGTGGACCCCTCTCGTTCAAGGCTCACCGCGCCGTTGTCCTCTCGAACTCTTCGTCTCCCCCCTTCTCTCTCTCTCTCTCTCTCTCTCTTTCTCCGGATCAAAACGTGCAAAACTCAACCTATCGGTCGTAACTCGTGAAGAAAATCCCAACCGCTACGCAATGCTACGAACGCTATTAGGAACGCATGAATGACCAGAGAACAAGAGCGAAAAAAAGAGAAACGCCGCACGTTCAACGATTGCGCGATTATAGAACTTGAGCGCGGAAATAGAAAACATTTATAATCGAGAAGACAATAACTTTGCAAAAAAAATAAAAAAACAGGAAAATATACATAACAACTCTTTCGGAGAAAAATAACATCTGCGCCCTTTTTAAGAAAGGATAAAAACGTGCTGGGTAACTAAGGAAAGGGGGAATAAAAGAAATAAAGCGCAAAGGGGATCCGTTTTTATACGTAGAATTATGTAAATCAGTCAGCTTAATATGCGTTTCATGTTCTGCGCGTGCTTTATTTCGAGAACTTAAAAATTACCCCTTACGTTCAGGTTTTTCTTTTTGTTTTTTTAAATTTAGTTTTTCTAAGATTTTTGCGCGCACACAATTCGGCGATGTTCCTCTTTGCATATAATAAGATATACCCGGTGTCGTAACGCGAACGCGATGAATGGGATTAAAACATCGTAAGGATACCGACGGATGCTCCCGAACGGGGCGTAATCGGTCGTTACGGAATCGCTCGCGCAGAAATCCTCTTCCGCGCGCGGAACGCGCGCGCTGCATCTATCAAGAGAAGAGAGAGAGAGGAGAATTACATGTCGATCGATAGATCGTCTCGGATGGACGCGCGACCCGGATACAGACGATATGAGTTGGGCAATCCATGTGCCACTGAATAAAACGTTCGCTTCTCTCGGGTGTAAATGATGGAAATTAATAAAAGAGCAAGCCGCGCGCGGCTTAATTCACCTCTCGAGACGACCTGTCCTTATATAAATTACACACCACTCTCGGCATTTTCCCATCGGAGTCCACCGTGATATAACGTCGGCTTAACATTAGAGCATCGCATCCTGCGCCTCTCTCGTACAGGATATTCTAGAACTCGCGGTCTTAAATTCATAAATTCTGCGTTTACGTTCACTTTTCCACATACAACGTGCGCGCGTGTGATTAATCGTTAATCTTATCAACGCACTAAAGCACATGAGATAGAATTATTCCGTGGAAGAGCAGATGGTTCGCGTTACATCTCCAAGAGACAGAGTTCACACGCACAAGAGAGCACAGTTTCTATTTATACAATATTGTATATACATATATATATATATATATATTTATTCACAAGTTTCCTCCGCAGCTAATTGCGTCTCTTGAGCGCGCGCTCCGTCGGCAGCGAATCAAGCGACGTTGGAAGCGCGTCATTTCTGGAGATCTTTTCTAATTTCGCTAACGAATAGCTAACCGAGTTAGCGCCGGTCGAACGGTATCGCGCGTGAAACCGGGGGAAACCGGACGAGAAGAGAGTAGTATAGAGCAGCTCCTTTGTCTCGACATCGATTCCATTGTTCTGACCAAGATACGCAGAAAAAAACTCAAAGAAAAGCAACACGACGACGAGGAGAGAGAAAGAGAGTGAGCGCGCGCACGAATTTCTTATCCGGCGGGACGACGATGACGCGGCGACGACCCGGTTCGCTCCGACAAATTCATACAATTATTTCTCGATTAGGAGAAGCGTATCCGGTGGTCAGGCGGAGGAAAAGAATGCGTGAGATTAAGATCGGCGATATGTTAACGGGACGAGCGTCGTGTCTCACGTTTCTCTGTCTTTTACGGTGTACATACCTGCCTCCTAATTGCGGAAGCGTCGCGAGCAATTTCGAAAAATTAGTACAACGTCTTCTTTTTCATTGGCAAGTCGAGAAAACGCGGCAGAGAAATAGCGCAATTCGTTTTAATGAGTACAGTTTTTACAACGTGGATGTTGTTTTTATCTGAAAATTATATAAAACACGCGAGACGCGCCGTAGATTGGGAGCGATGAAGAAATGATTTGTAATTTCGATAGCTTTTGCGGCGCAAATATTACAATCTCGGATTATTATATGGATGTCGTGACGTAGGTAACCGAAAACCCGCAATCTCATATCTCGCTAACAAAGTTAGGGATTCTCCAACTGCAGTAAATGATTATAGACTTCCGAGAAAGAGAAGGAAGAGAAGGGAGAGAGAAAGAGAAAGAGAGAACCTCGCTCTGAACGATGCGTGCTGCGGAGAGGAAGTCGTGAGAGGAGAGAGAGGGCAATAAAAACTGATCGGGACGTTTCTCGATGAGACCGACCTTGCATGCTCAGGCCACCAATGTCGAGCCGTTGAGAAAATAGAAAATCGTGGTGCCCTCTCTCCAAATGCGGGCGATGTGATGTCATGCGGAAATAGCCGTCCGTCTACTTGCCACCACGTCGCATCGTCTCTTCGGCCGCAACCACACATAAGACAGAGGGACGAATCTCGATCGATCACGAACAATCACATCCTCCTCCTTCTCCTCCTCCTCTTTCTTTTCTACAAAAAAAAACAAGCTCACGATACGTAGTCGAAACCGGTATAATTTTAATGGGTTCAATTTTCGAAGTTAAAGTCACGGAAAAACGTATCCGACGCTAATCGCACTTTCATTGACACTAATAGACGACGAGATCAATTTCGGTCGTTCTTGGTATTCAGAGATATCAGATTACCTTGATTACACCAATTTTACTCACCGAAGGGAGAAAATAAAAAGAACGTTCCGATTTCAATTTTAAAAACTATTCCACACGTGATCGCGTGTACGTATCAATTTGAAAAAAAAAAAACAGAAAAAAATTGTCTCTCTAAGATTACACTGAAATTTTTTAAATACTCACGCGGAATGTAACATTGATTAATTTAGCAGCGGCGATGTGGCAGGATGTGTCGTTAAATAAATGGAGGGGACGAAGGAGAAGCGCAGCTATCATCATGCGTAATTACGCCGCTATTACATTGCCGCTGTCGCTGTTTCTTGAACTCAAATTACGTATACTTTCCTTAAACGCCATCATAATCCAAATTCAGCTGACACATTCGCCGCGATCATCCCGCGACTATGTGCCATCGCGCGCGCGTCCTTTCGACACTTATATCGATCGCTCGAGCTATCCGCCGTTTACGAGCCCCTAATAACCATAACTCGTATATATCATCCCGTGACGATTACAATTTTCCCTGCCGTATCTGCCGCAATTATGGCAACTAATTTAATGCTTCCGGCGCGCCCGACGAATATACTACATCGGAACGGATCGACGGAGATCGCTAATCTTTCTGTTATCGGAAATTGTAATTCAGTTGCGGCCGAGAAGAGAGACCGGGCGGTGGAAGAGGATTCTCGCAAACGATTGGAATTTTGTGTCTTCCCATTATACGCGCCAAGTTAAGCGGAATCCTTTTGCACGCGTTCCAATCCACCTGTTGAAAAAAAAAAAAAAAAAAAAGACCGATAAGACAAGCCGCGCGATTTTTGCGCGCGCCGCTTTCGATGAAGTTAGCCAAAATCCACAATCGAAGCGATAATACCGTCAACAAGATCCGCTCGGATAAACCGGTGCGCGCGATAACATCGCGTTTTATTCCTATCCGCGATTTTTTCCCTTCCCTCTGTTTCGAAAAAGCAGAGATTGCGTTTTTCCTGCCGAGACTCGATTTGAATGCAAAGCGCGCAATTTCCGCCGTTGAATTTTACGGACTGCGGAGTCGTTCAAAATCTGCTTCATAATGGCACATTTTCGCGTCACAATGTCTGTCTCATTGCGCGAATGTTTCTTGCCACGTTTCGCGAAGTGCCACATTTACATGTAAGTGAAATTTCACGCGATAGTTTTTTTTTGTTTTTTTTTTCTATTCCAAACGAACGATTTGCAATTAAAATTAAATAACGCGCGCGTCTGCAATGCGTAGCAACTGATAAAATGACATATTGAGTCGTTACGTATAGATAAGAAAAGTACGTGCGTGTGTGAATCATCAGTCAATTAAATTCAATCGCCAAAGTCGCATTCTCGAGAGGGTCTCGACCCTTTACTCTCGATCATTTTGTTTCTCGATATTCGCCGGGCAGTCGCGCGAACTTCGAGCGACAAGTTCGAGTGCGCGGTCGAGCGCCGGCGGGCGGCGAGAGTTGGAGACGCGGATAAATTCACGCGGCCTGGGACATTCCGGATGAGAGAACCGATCGCGGCGATGTCACGCCGTCGGTATTTAGCGCGCATGTGCGCGGGTTACACTTGACGGGCTCAAAAAATCAATGACCTCTCTCTCTCGCCGTCGCGATCTCACGCCGCGAAAAATTATATATACATACCTGCGATCGGATGTAACGCCGAGGATCCTCGGCTCGGCTCGGACGCCGCCGATTCGTGTCGGGACGATCGGCGTCGCGACGCTACGCGGCTTCGCACGCGCGAAACAACGGCCTCAGGGGCACGCACCGAACGGGCGTAGAAGAAGGGGAGAAAGCGCAAGAACGCGAAGAGAGGAGAAGAGAAAATGGCTGGCGCGCACACACGAGCGAGGGTGCAGCCCGGATGATGGCGCTAGTGTAACACGGCCGAATAGCGGTACGCGGTGGAAACCAGCCGGGCAACCTCCACCGCTCGTCATCGTCGTTCAGCGCTTCAGTTCGTCGCCTATCGCTGTACATGACGGTTGTCGGGCGCGTGAACCCATCGTATGCGCGTCTCGCAAAATACAAACTGAGAGCAGAAAGAAAAAAAAAAAACAACAAGCACAACACGGAGAAAGAGAAGAACCAGACGGGGAGACAACGGAACGGACTGTGTCGAGTGACATAGTACGGAGTTCGATCGGACGAACAACCGTCGGAACAGTATCACACACGAGATAGTTTGTTTTTTTTTTTTATTTTTACCCCGATTTCGCGAGCGCTCTGAAGTTGTCTCGTGTACACGCAGCGCCGGCGACACAGTACAGTACAGTGGAGAAGCCTCTGCGGAGTGTGAAAGTGGTGATGATCCAGTGCGCGTAAAACGTCGCGAAATTTATTCGCTCGTATCCCCGTATCCCCGAAGAATTGTCCCCGAGATTCTCTTCTCCGCGTATTCGCGCTCGCGAAGCGATTCGCGTCGGTGGTGAAAGAGAACGAACGAACGAACAAGGGATAGACGAAGAGAGACAGCGCACGCGAGAGAGGAGCCGCGTACACTCTCTCTCTCTCCCCGTCGCGTCGCGCGCGCGGTGCACCGTCCACCTTTCGCGTTGCCGCGAGTACACGGGATAAAATGGCGCTTGCTTTCGTCCGTGCACCTCTATCGACCGTGACGGACTGTTCGGCGGAATCGCGTCGGCATCGCTCGCATCCCTTCTGAGGAAAAAACGACACACGTTGTCCGTGACACCCGGCCGTCATCGTCCCCCTTTTTTCGCGAAACCGTCGTCGACATTCGCGCAGTTCGTCGTCGTGCCCCTTTCTTTCTCCTCGAGGCAACCGTGCGCGGAGAAGTATCGTGTGTGTGCAAGTGCATCGGGAGCTTTTATCGAGAGTGCAGCGCGATTACGGAGCGGCAGTTTCGGAGCGGAACGTCGATCCCGGAGCGAGTGCAGCCTATAGGTGAGTGTCAATGTTCTATTTCCGTGTCTCATTCATGCCGAAAGAGATTTAACCGTCGAGAGAAAGAGCGAATCTCCGACGGGTGAATTTTTCCAAGTCGGTTTTTTGTCTCGCGATTTGAAATAAATTAAGTTACTTTGTACGCGATAATACACTGCTCTTTAAAAAAATCGCGATAAAGATTGTAACCTGCGATTTTAAACGATGAGACGATTTTGGAATGAAGAGATCAGAATTTCAAGGAAGTGCATTTCGTGTGCGCGATCCGTTATGCGAGAATGTGGATGCACGCGGGGAAGACAACTCTCGCGAATGCTCCACACGGCGACTCGTGTAACGGCGAGGTATTAACGATCGGTATCACGGTGAAAGGCATTAAATTTGCCTCTCTCATTCGTTCGGCCGCTTTGCAGATTCCAGTACCAGCGTCTTTTCTCGCGCGCCTTAGTTTTTGACTTGAAATGAAAAACAAAATCCGTGAAAATCGCTGGAAAACACTTTGTTTAAGGCGAGCACGAGTAAAATTGCGCGTTCGACGAACCTCCTCTTCTCACGGATCTTATCGTAATTCTTTACGAGGTACTTTAATCTGCACCGAAAGTTGATCTAATCCGATCTGATTTCTTCTTGCAATACGTCGTATTCGGTTATCAATTGCTCCACAATTTCGTGCGAAATCGTCACCCGTTTAATAATTCACGACTCAATTTCATTTAAATCAGCTTTCTGATTTTCTTGTTGCGGATACATTTATATATAACATCGTCGATTTTAAAAAAATCGACAGTCAATAATATCGTCAGTATGAACCGTTTGTTAATATTGAAGAGAATTTTTAATCGTACTGGACAGAGTCGTAAACAAATTGAAAGTTTGTAACACGAACTTTCGACTTGTTTACGACTCTGTCCGGTTGCAACAATCTTTGAGCAATATTATCAACTGATATCGATATTATCAATTAATATTATTGACCAATATTGACACTTACAACAATTGTTGACAGCAACTATTGGCCGCATAAGGTCCGTGTAAGAAATGTAAAACTTAGTAAAACAAAAAAAAAATACGAATAGCACCTTACAATCTGTTTAATCTTCTAAAAGTGTGGAATAATTGAATAACAAGCAGATCCCGAGCGTTTCGCAATGTAAAAACATATTTTTCCGGTAAAAATATATCCGAACACAAACACGCGTCTAATACCTTCGGTTATGCAAAGAAAGTTTTAGGGTCCCTGCGAAGGTCGGCGCAGGGACACGCGATATACACGCGTGTGTATGCATAAGTAATGCGCGTGTGTGCACAGACGCGAGCGTAAAAGCTGTACGCGCGCGCTTTCGCACGCGCCGAAACGCGACGAGGAACGCGCCTTCGGCATAGCGCGACGCTCACAAATACGCGCGGCGTGTACCACACGGAAAATGACAGGCCCGACGTGTTTGAGCTCGACTCTACGCGCAAATATTTTACGCGAGCAAACACTCGTCACGACGGATCGTATCGTTTCCTCTTTCGCCTTCTCTTTTTCTGTCTGTCTGTCTGTCTGTCTGTTTCTCTCTCGCGCCAGCAGGATTTTCTTCCTTGTTCCGTTACGTAATCCGTCAAACGTCAAAAAAACGGTTCCGTGTGGGGGCAGCTTACAGTGTGGGTTTTTGGGTTTACCGGCCATCTCTCTCAACTTTTTTTTTTCACAGGTTTGTAAATCTCCTTTTTTTTTGTATCTTTTTTTTCCCCGAGATTCTCAGCCAAACAGTATGATTTGGTGATTTCCTTCTTCGATTGTTACATTTTTTTTTTTTCGACATTTTGCGGTTTTTTTATTCGTATTTTACGACCCGTATTTTTTTGTGTTGCGTTTACACACTCGATGTAGAATCTGGCAAAAATATGAACGTCAATTTGGTTATATTTCGCATTTAAATTATTTTTTGCGTGCGTGTGTGTACGCAAAAAATAATTTGAGATACTTTTTCCGCTATTTATAGGTATCAATGTAACGATGTCTATTCATCTTCTATATCTCACACAAATCATCCTAATAATGACAAATTAATACGTGAAAATAGCTCGATGAGAATGGTTGATCCCGTCTGATGAACAAGACGGAAACGGTCGTAAAAGTTCTAAGGACGCGAGATTGGTTCGGGAAATAAATTTTTCCGTGACACGCCACCGTCACGAATACGCCAGCGAGCGAATCGATCGTTATCGCGCAGTTGACAGTGAGCGTTTAGTTAGGTATAGTAGGTGTGGTAATCCTTCGCCCATGCTATTGAGCAAAAAAGGGCCACCTAACCCTCCACTATTCTACCTGTTGTTGATCCAGGGCAGGTAACGCGCGAGATCCTATAGCCACGCAGGGTTTACCTTTTAGTTTGCAGTTACGTTTTCAAACTTGACTTGAATGAATCGTAACAACAATAACGATTTCCCGCCGCCGATTGTGAGCGGCACGACGTGTATTTTAGAACCAAACTCTTTCAAACGCACGCCGCGCCGGGTTGTGTTATTCTCCCCGCGACGCATTAGAGCGACGCTTTATTTGAAATTTCACGGTAAAATGACTGTGTCGTCGCGGCGTCGTGCAATTTGCTTTCGCGACGATATCTAACTGTGTGGGGAAGATACAGAAAAGGTAAAATTTTTATTTACCAGATAAATATACGCCGATCCGCCTCGACGGATTGTTACTCGAGTTATTTAACGGGGTTTTTAAAACGATTATATAAACCGATAGTTTTGATTTACAGATTGAATACACGTTTTATTGGAGCAATTTGTAGTATTTTTTCCATTTTTTTTTTCCCCATCGAAAATTCTTCGATGAATAAAAACGCACGTACGCGTAACGATCGAAGGTTCGTTTCGGCGAGTTGCGAAATGCACTTTTTGTTAACCAAAGTGATGCGGGCGCTAAACAAAGAAAGTGTGCACACACACTGCGCGAAATGGCAACAAAACCCAGTGTATTACATCCATTAGCCTTCCCTCCCCCCTCTCTCCTCTCCCCCCTATTAACCATTATATTCGCAACATTTAGTGGCTCGCGTGTAGCGATATCGCGCGCGTTTATAAAACACGACGGTTTCAAAACAGTTTCCGCTTGATTCGCAGGCGCGTTAGTCGCGCGGCCTCGTTTCGCGATTTTACACACTCGCACACACGCAATCGATTCGGCGGCGGCGGCGACAATCGAAAAAACGCCCCTTCGCGATCCACGTTCGAATCAGCAGAAAAAACAAGATTGGTAAAATCTGAAGTGAGGTCAAGCATTGCCGTTTCGCATTTGCGTAAGCGCAAAAATTTATCACCGCGTTAACAAAAACATTCAATCCTTTCTATATAGTTTTTTTTTTTATTTTTTATTTTTATTTTTTTTATTTTAAAAAGCAGTATTTTACGATTTGTTTTAACGCGAATTTCCACATTCAGGTATTTATTTTGCGAATATAACCGGTATAATTTGAGCGAACGTGCGTGCGTGCGTGTGTGTGTGTGTGTGTGTGCACGCGCAAATAAATTCGTGTATGTTGTGATCAGATAAATTGGATTAAAACACAGAGAGCGCTCGCTAAACTAATGTCTTTAAATCCGCACACACACGTAACCGGCATAATTACACAAAGCTCGGCATCCGGGCGATTTAAAATCCCAAGGTGCCATCGCATTGGGAAGGGGAGAGGAGGGAAGGGGAATTTAATCGCGCATGCACGTAGAATACAGAGACGGGGGCCAACTTGTCTCTCGTTTTCCCTCATACGCGTATATTTATATACGAGTCGGCGTGACTCCGAGAGAGCTTACGCAATTTCATAAACGAATCGACCCGCTTCCCGTCATTAGGGCGTAATTCCATTTTCGGCGACTACCCCTTCTTCCACCCCATTCTTTCTCGCTCGTCACTATTAGCGCCAATTTGCTGTATAACGTATATATGAAAGCTAATTTGTCGTCTCTCTTCTCGCGGACTACCGTCTTTCACACATGTCGCACGCATTGTATACGGGAGAAAGAGAGAGAGAGGAAGAGATAAAGGAAAGGAGAAGTGTTGTCGGCAACGTGAGAACGGATCCCTTGATGTTTGTCCCCGCTATCGCGATGCTATCCGGTCGTCAAGATCTCGCCCGATAATCGTCGGCGGGACCGTTAGACGAAAACGATCGCGGACCTCGTCGAGAGATATCACGTTGCCCCCTTTCTTCCTCCTCCCCGTATCTCTATTCTCCACTTGCTCCTCCTCGTCCCGTTACCACGTACGTACAAGGGGGAGGGGTGCAATCTGCGTGCAAATTAATGAAACCCAAGCTCCGAGTTTCAGCTGTCAAGGGGTCTCATAGGCATCTCTCCGGAGGCACTTGGGGATCCGAAACGTTATCCGAAATATTACCCCACTCCTCTCTCATTTTACTTTAATGAAAAGAGTTAACGTTATAATCCGAGATTAGACGCGGAGCGTGTGTGTCACTCGGTGAAATGTCATTGGACGTATTGTATATTTGGCGGTATCGATTTCGTTTCCGACTCTCGATCTCTCCCAGAAGTAAGTAATTCGAGATCTGTCCCGCGATCTGTCTCACGACAATTTTCTTGGCGCGCATCTATTTGTATAAAAAAAAAAACCAACGCTTTAAAATTACATGCGTCGTGTTTACGCTCCGGAAAATTATTCCCCAGGTCGCGAACAGTCTCCGTACGTCACTGCGGCGCGCACTCCTGAGAGGCAATCTCGTCGTCGCCCGGCGTGGATCGGAGCAATTAATTATGATTACTGGTATTATTAGAGACGCGCACTCGGCGTGTCTATCGGCGCGTCTATGTGTGCAGCGCGCGCCACGGTATGCTGACTCCGCTCGTTCGTTGACGCGCGCTCACGCACACGCAAGCTCGTGTAATTGCATCGTGAAAGTGTTACAAAGTGATTCCCTCGTCGGCCCTCGTGGACGCGTCGCGCCGCGTACGTCGTCGTCGTCGTCGTCGTTGTCGTTGTCGTCGTGGCTCGATCGAGCGCACCCGGCGCGCGGACCTGTAGACGTGTATAGTGAAAGTAGTGCAGCCACCTGGCTCGTCCTTTGAAAACCTGCAACTCGCGCGTATATACAAGCGTCAATCCGGCGCGACATTAAAGCATGCGGTCGAATTGAACTTCCCGAACTCGCCCGAAGAAGGAAAGTTGTTCTGGCATCGGGAAAAACTCATGGGAGAGCACATGCAAATAGAACAGCATTCCTCGGGTCAATCGACGTTGTTGTTGTACGTTTCGACTAAAAATTGTGAAAGATCATTGTTGCACGACACACACATGCGCGATTTTTTATTTACAGGGGAGTTCTATATGTGTAGATGTTAATCGCGTTATCAATTTGTGCATCGTCTGAGTTTTCTATTTTCTCTGTTCGAATTTCTGAAGGTCGTAGATCTCCGCGCGTTTTACGTAGACAGTCGAAAAACTATCCGAAAATATCGAAAAGATCTCGACAAGGACGTCGAGAAAGTTTCACAAACTTGAAAATGCATCATCATGGTTGATTATAATCTCGCTTTACATTTCCAACCACGCCGACAGGTCCTGCTGCACCCGAGCGCGTAATCTCGCTTGCTCATCTGGGAGGGGGAGTGAGAGAGAACCTCTAGAGTTACCTGGCGGTGGACCGGCGACGAACGAGACCACGTAGCTCGGGCGCATTGTACAACGCATCTCGAGGGATATTACGTTTGCGTTATATTCGCCGGGTTTCTATTTCGAACGGACGCGGAAAATATCTACCTACTACGAGGAAGGAGGATAAGATAGAATCTCTCCGAGGTCGCGTCGCGCGCCGCATCGCTTCCTACGCGAGCGCGCCCGTGAAAATTCAATTTTTCCCAGCCAGCCTTGATCTGGCCGAGTGTGTTTACATATTTATGAATATACTTTCTAGTTTTCTCTTCTCAATAATATATCATCGTCGGTGAAAAGCAATCGCGTGTTTTTTTTTTTTCTGAGGAGATGCGAAAAATTCAAAACCTACTATCGCGAATTTTTTTAACTGACTGCGGAACTTTGCGAAAATTCTGACTCTTCTGACACGTGAAAGAGAGTAAGTAGACGAATGTAAAAATGTTCGATTGCTCTCATCCAATAGCGATTTTCGCGAGATGTCTTTGTGAGAACGTTCTCTTATCCGATTGCGGATTTTTTGTCAAAGCAGCGTGAACTCGTGCATACCGATATTTTGAAACAAAAAGAAAGGCTTACAATGGCGAGTTAAAAAAAAAATACAGTTACAATTCAATACGTGTGCGAGCACTATCGCCGCGCGTCCATACATTTGTTACAGTCATCAGATAGCGCGCGAACGATTAATTACAATCCTGATATGTTGCTAATCCTCATCGTTTAAAATTGTACGTCACGTTGCGGAGTCCGGCGTGATCTCAGTGCGCGCGCTGGAGAATGATCGTTAGATCTTTGTGCGGGATGATTGATACCGTGGATTTCTTCAATGCCGTTTACACGAGACGAATAGAAACGTCACCTTATCTCTTTACAAGAAGGCCGGCGAGGTCTACGACGTGTTTTACCCAAGCAGCGTCTCGAAAGCGTCTTCGACTATACAAATTACACGCGATACTAGATTCTGGTAAGGCTACTGGAATTTTTTTTTTTGTATTTTTTTTATTTTTATAAATCCACGGGTTAATTTGCATATTACCCGTGACATCTGCCGCGGACTATAACTGACTTATCGCCTTCGCGTTGAGCGACACACGTTCGCTGCTTGCACAAGCAGCAACGCCGGGATCGATAATTATCTCTCGCTGGGAATTATAATAAATTCCGTTACACGGAGAGATCTCGACCGTGTTTTCATTGAAAAAAATTACAAATGTATGTATATTCGTCGAGATCAACGCACATAGATTGCCGCGATTATCTCGAATACTCCCGGCGGTGTTGCGGCGACGTGCGTGTATTACGTACACAATTTTTCATGATGTTCGATTTCGATATCAAATTTCTCTTACAAAATATTCGGCGCGTTACGTTCCCATGCGTACACGCACACATATTGTCGTTAACGATCCGTAAAAGAGGAAGAGTCGAAAACTTGGGCGTTGCGTAATTTGATTTATTCGCGATTTTTACTCACGGGAGAGAAAAAGAGGTGCTAATTTTTCGATTTTTATATACAGTTCTAGTATATGTGTGTGTATGTCGAAACACTCGAGAGAGACGTTGAGTTACGGTCGTGTTCGTTCGGGCCGCGTTTCTCTCTATCTCTCGCGCGAGATGGAAATCGAGTCGCCTTGAGTGCGGCGGAACGACACGGCGATCGATTCCATGATGGAGGATATCGAGCGGCGATCGGCAGCGTAATCGAGAGCACCTGTGTGATACGGTAATAATAATTACGACAGTGTACAAGTCTCGCGCGCGCGCGCGCGAGCCGCGCCGACTTGCGAAACTCCTCGTCGTGGATATCGCGACACCGCGGGGTGAAAGGTCTCCCCACCTATTCTGTAAGAAACTTTATCGTGTAATCGTGCGCGATATATAACGTTTATATATAGGTAGTGTACGTTCGCTCGGACGCAAAGTCGACAGCGAAATTATTGGGAATTCGATGGTTAATCGGGTGGTCGATTTAATTAAAACGTTCGTACGCGACCGCCTTTTTACAATATATATTCGACTCCGTCAATATTAATTTGCGAAATCGACCGCGAGAAAGACAAATGTTTTCGTCGACCTGATTATTACAACGCGCGTTTCTCGCGCGCTTTATATAAAGCGGATTCTTTGCGAGAGGCCGTCGCGATCGCATTTACATACATTACCTGGACGAGCAACAACGACAAAAAAACGACGTCGGTTGAACGTTATCTTCGATTTTTTCGATAGACCGCCTCCTGTCTTCGTTATTCATCGTGGCATTACGCACTTTCTCTTCGATCATCGCGCGGCACCACCGAGGGGGATAAAGCGATCGTTATCGCGTCTTTGCGAAATAGTCATTCGTCACACCACGCGCGAGCAAGATCGACGGGGGAGAGAAGGGAAGAAAAACGGTGCTTCCTTTCGCTCATGAATTTCTCGCAAGGGTAAACGCCGCGGCTTCATTGTGTCCACGTGGCTTTCTGCCTTAACGATCGGCACGCGCGCGTCTCTTTCGACGATTACTGTGATCAAGAGTATTGTTGGAGACAGATTTACGCATGGAAAGGACAAACGGTGGTCGATCGTTAGAGTTACTCGGTCAGATTTAGTAGGATTATTTTTTTTTTTTTTTACTCTCATTTGGCGACTTTATTTCTCGAATAGATAAATCGTCGTTATTGTATTTTTTTTTTTCTAAAGACGTAGAAGAGTGTTGTACAAATCAATCAGGGAGAAAATAGGAACGGGAATTGGGGATGTCTAGAAGCGATGGATCGAGCGGCGGGTTCGTCTCTCCTAAAGTAAAAGCTGAAAAATAACGATCTCGCGATAAATTCGACCGAAAGAAGATATTCGACTTTCGTCTCTCGCTAAGATCCCGATCGCCGATTCACGGAGAACCTTTCGCGTTGCATTATTATTCGATAGCGGTTCTAGAAGGGGAGAAGGAGAGAGAGAGAGAGCTCTTTCGTGGTAGGTGAAGAATAAATTTCGCACTGTCACTGTGTCGGAGGAGATAAATGTGGCAGCCGTCGCGACGAATGGAGAAGTCTGGCTCCGATTATCGATATCGTTCGCCCCACGCACGTAACAGAGTCGCGCGAGTCTTCTTTACATACATTTTTTTTTTTTTTTTCATACATCATCGTTCGGATACAATCGCCATAAATATCGCGGAACATAAAAAGTTGTTCAAAATTGGGTGACGATTTGTTTATTTATTAGAGATTATCGGACATATAAGCGTGTATTTGTCATTTCTACGAGGAAATTCCAATTTTGATACTAATTTGTAACGCGATACGTGTATCTATGCCTAAGCGAGAGCGGGTTAAAACGGAAGTGGCACTTTCTGAGAAAAGCGGCGCCAGAGGAACACACTGCGCTGTACGCGACAAATTACCGGCGGTAATTGCCAGGATTTCGTTAGCCGGTGGGCAATGGGATCTAAGTTTATTTTCTTGTTGACGGCTCGCCGTTGAATGGTGTAGTTTCGCCGCCTTCATCCTCTGCTCGAGTTTCATGGGAATCTGGCCAATGGTCGTGGGCTCTCTTCTCCTTCTCTCTCTCTCTCTCTCTCTCTCTTCTCTAAAACCTTTCTTGCCCGTGTCTTGTGACGCGCATATGGCTGCGTTTCTTTTCTCTTCCCTGAGTTTTTTTTTCTTCGTTTTCTCACTATGGCGACGGGCCATTTTTTGGGAAGTGGGCGTACCTCTTTCCGGTTTTCGGCCCATTGTGCTCTCAGTCGTCCTGTGCCTGCTTACTTCTTCGCCCTTCGCTCGCCGGGAATGCGCCGACGCTGCACTCGCGCGCGTGCACACACCCCATACCACCATCACACCCCACACAGACGCAGAGACCGGATTATCCCTACCTGTTCTCTCTCCTGCCACGCACGCACGCACATATGGATGCCTGGGCCGCCTGCCGTGGTACGCGGCATTTCCTATACGACGTACGGGAGAGGTATTTTCGCGTCGGAACATACACGGCAACTCGTTTCGTTTAACATCGCGACGCGGCGACGATTAAACGCGAAAGTTCAACTTTTATTACTCTCGCGTGTGGAAATATTTGTGTCTACGCTCGGGGAGGTAAAAAGCTACTCGGAGATAGAGAGGACAATATTGATCACGCTTCTGTGTGCGGTTTTATTTTTTATTTTTTCAATTGTTTTGTAAAAAAAGGCGCAAACCGTATAAAACCGATGCGGCGACAAAAAGTTTCAGAATTCACCGTTATTTACAATAATCGTTAAAAATCTCGCGCGGAATCTCACGCGCGTCACGATATTACTTATACTTCGCGTATTACAAACTGAAATAGCAATCTCGACTTGACGTTTTGCCTGAAGGTTTATCGTCCTATTAATCGCGATCAGAAGCGCGTGACATTAGGCCGGAGCCTTCATAAATCATGAATCTGCCTCGGCGGCGCGGTCCTTCGTAAAGCCAAGCTTTCGAAGCTTGAGAGCTTTATCGCGCGAGTGCGCACGTTTCTCTCTTTTTTTTCTGAATTTTCCAATGAAAAGATCTTCTTCCGGAGAACGCGCGCGCGCTAGAGAGCACAGCCGTTGAACCAGAAAGATTTAAACGGCTACCTATTTATGCCGTCTACGTTAATAGCAGCGCGCCAATAGGCCGATAGTCGCGGTCTAACTGTTCAGTGGCAAATAGATATTGAAGAATGACGACAGCGTGCCGCATTTTGATGAAGGACTGCGCGCGAGAGGGACGCGGTGGCACACACGAGATGGTAGGAAACCGTTAGAACTAGTGCTTCTTTCCTCTCTCGCGTCCACCTCTTCGTCGTCCTCCTCTTCGTTCTCCTCCTGTCGACCTCTTCCTCGCGCGCGCGCGCGCGTACGGTTATCTCGTCGAGAGGATCAAAAGATTCGGGTCGAGGTTAATCTCTACCTCGTCGTCCGACAGGCACCTGCGATTAATTTTGTGCCTTTTCCTCCAGTTTCTCGATATCCTGTTCTCTCCGTCTTCTCTCTCTCTCTCTC
Source organism: Pseudomyrmex gracilis (assembly GCF_002006095.1). Lineage (NCBI taxonomy): Eukaryota > Metazoa > Arthropoda > Insecta > Hymenoptera > Formicidae > Pseudomyrmex > Pseudomyrmex gracilis. The sequence goes on from NW_018020634.1 coordinate 761,264, forward strand.
TTTTTTTATTCTTTTTTGTAACACGCGATTTTCGAGAAAAAGGACGAGCGTCGCGCGTCTTCATGAAATGGCTCGAGGACGAGACTCCAATTTACGTCGACTCTCTCGCGTCTTAATACCCTGTAATTTCGCGCGTAAATATTTACCATAAGAACATCCGCTCGAACGGGGGAATTCGCGACGTGAACGGGGGACGTCTCTTTTTCATGTAGAATCGCGCCGCGATTATTTTTGCGATCGATAAAAAAAGAAAAGAAGAGCGCGCTCGTTTTTCATTATTCGCCGCCGTGTGTAGCGCGCGCTCCAAAGAATCTCCGTTCGTTCTCTTTTCGCGTACCGTCCGTCCGTTGCTCCGCAGCCTGGAATTGTGTAAATTTACGGATCAAACGACACGTTAATCGATCTTTACGACATCGGGTCCCGGGGTTCTCGCCGCATGTATGTTTGCTCGAGATCTTTGCCCCGCCGTCAGCTCCTAGTTTGCGCCGTGTAACGATGAAAGGATCTCGCAGAACGATCCGAAGGTTTTCGATGTCCCGTCCTCGCTTATCCTTTTTATGATCGCGCACGATCTCTGATGTGTGTCAGCTTCTCCTCGCGTTCGCTTATTTTCTCTTTCTCTCCGCGGCGTTTGGACCGCGCGCGTCTTCTCCGCTGCCTCGGGAGAATCCTTGGCTAAATATTTGACGTGCGAGCGCGCGCAGCTGCGACGGGATTCCGAAACGCCGAACAAACGACCGGGGATCGGCAAAGATACCGTTCATTATGGAATACCACCTGGTAATCAGAGAACGGAGACTCCTCCCACCGCGAGCGCGATAAATCGAACTTCTCGCAACGAGCTACCCATTTTGCTCGAAATTTAACTACGATGTTATTTCGTATATTTTCGCGTATTTATTTTATTAATCGTATGTTTTGTATGTGTGCGTGTGTGTGAGAAAAAATAGAATGGCTACAAATTTGTCCGAAACGGGATGATGTGTATGAATTTATATATTGCTCCTTTTGCCTTTTTGACTTTTGATCCGGCTCAATAAAACGCTCAGGTTACCACGTTATTCTGCTCTGAGAAATAAATTAGTCCGTTTTAAAAAAGGGATTCACGCGACTCTGTATACAGAAATCAAAGGTCAATGCGGTACGTGATGCAGCTGATGAAAAAGCATCGGATCGGAATAAACGGTCGGTGGGCATTCGGGGAAAAGAGAGACGCAACGGGAGCGTCTTTTCAGCGAGAGAATATCGAGCGATTTTTCGGCCGAAATTTCACGGTGTTTAACCAATCACCGGGCGTTCGTCACCTGCCTGACCGATCGGTGTATGTGTGTGTGTGTGTGAGAGAGAAAAATACCTCGTTTTATAAAGCGTGCAAACTTTCCCGGCAAAGCGGATCGTTTTCCTTTGTCAGTAGGTCGCTCGGCGCGCGCGTCCGGAAATACCTCGCGCTTAGATAGAAGCTTTTCGAAGTGTATATATCGCATCGTAGGCCCTTTATGCCCCGACGTGAAGCACACCTGGGGTCTCTTTCCGTCTCTCCTCCCTTCTCGGAGATCGTGTCGATTCGACGACACCTCGCTACGTCGTTTTGAAAGCCCTGTGCCATCCGCTCCGTGTAAAAGCCGATCGAAAATAAAGAGAGGGCGGGTCAATTTGTCCGCACAATTTGGAGAGCTCGTTGGGGTGGATCGAGCCGTCCTGCAGTGTAACGTTCTCCTGCTGAGAGAGAAACGCTACGGTGCCGTAACATCGGAGCCGCGATTAACACGGGATACATTCACGATTATCGATCGCGCGAAACTCGCAGCGTGTCTCTTCCGGCGCGCTGTAACATTCCTCGCGAACAGTCTCAGACCATTTCTATATATTGCTGCGTGTTATCTCTTACTAATTAAGTACGAGGGAATCAATAGGTGAAAATAAAACGTAATATAATATAATATAATATATATATATTCAGACGCGCGAATGCTAAAAAGAGTGAAAGGATCGAGTTAATCGCTAAATCGTATTTTTTTTATTGACTGTGACAACGTCATTTCTATGTTAAAAAGGTTACGATACGTGCGAAGCTCGTCATCGCGAGATAGAAAAGCGAAGTGAGAATGTACGTATATACGGGCGCGCATAAATTGCAAACGGAAAATATTCACAATTAGAATTTGTCAAGATGGAGATTACCCTTTTTATTATCCCGTCGAACAATAGCGATTTAACAACAGTGATTATCGATCTTTGGTTCATCAAACTCCTCGCGTTGTCGGTTGTGTGAGAGATTGATATCTATCATTGCCACGAGATTTTCTCAGAAATGGTGATTCAGTCTTTTGTATCGAGCATCTTGACGCGGTGTTATTTAATAAATACCGAGAATCGATGGAACACGAGTCGGACTTTTATCGCGTTTATTATCATTAACGTTGCGAGAGATAAGAGGCACTGAGTGAAGGAGAAAGATAGAGGAAAGAGAGAGAGAGAGAGAGAGAGAGAGAGAAAGCAGTTCGTCAGAAAAAACAAAAAAATAGAATTTGCCGGATTGACCGCGGTATTGCGCTCTCATCTTTTTTGCCTTTTATCTGCGAGCTTCGCAAAAGTGGGTTAAGTCAACGTCCGAAGAGAGGTAATTTAAAAAAAGCGCATTTATACTGAATTTCCTCCTCGAAGGCGACCTTTGCGCGGTTTCTTCCCCTCCCTTCTCCTTCTTCCGGTATCTGATAAGCCCGAACGGAGCCTTCCGATGATTGCGATATAGTTGGCCACTCATCGTCAAGGCTCGGCTCTTTGGAAAGGTTAATGATTTCAGGCCTCGTCGGTCGTGTTCAAAGAAACATGAAAGAAAAAATATATAGCGCGTATATTTGTACGCGAGCAGAAAACACACACATCTCTCGACGCTGTTTAAATATGCATGTCGCATCTCTTATCGTACTAACGGTACTACACGCTCGCGTCTCTTTCTCTCTCCTATTTGTTTAATAATTATTGCGCGCGATTCGCGTTTCGCGCATCGAAGAAATCTCTTCGATGCTTCGTTAAAGATGATTTATGAACGTCGTTATATTATCATTGTGCGCGCCTCGATTCCGCACGTAGGCGTGAAAGCCGCGCGCGCGATCGCGCCAAGCGAGTACGCGACATTTTCCATAAAAAAGAATTATTTGCCGATGATTTATTTGTCATAAATAATTGGTACCGATATTTCATAACGAGGTTATTCGCGACTCGCTCGCTCGCACGCGCGCGCGTCGACAATGTAAGAACTTTATAGCCCGTAAAACCGCTGCCTCTTCGTTATTTATAACGAATAATTCAGGGGATTAAATTCGCTGGAGGCTGTTTCCCGAAATCACTCGCGTTTTGCACGCGTTACATATGTATGTAACGCGCGCAGCTTCCCCTCGCGCTTTTGCCTCTGATGAAAACGGGGGAAAAATACCAATTTATTTAATATCCGCTCTGATATTTTTTTTATTGAACAACAATTATACTTCAGCGTGCTCTTTATTTTATTTATCTCTCTTCGGTTTTATATGAAAAATTTACTTTTACAAAGTGGAGCACGTTGCACATTTATATTATAAAAATAATCACAAATTGCGCTTTGTTTTTGTTTTTTATCAACGTCGAATTTCCCCGAGAAATTATGTACGCGCAAATTCATAATTCGTGTCGCTCGCCGATCGCTGATGTTTCAATGACTGTTAATGTGTGTTACTTATTCAGACGAGAGTCTATATCTGGCGCATCGCATCAAATCATCAGTACAAATTCTTAATTAGCGGTTTTGCCTCGGCAGACGGGGATCCTTTGTACGTGTTTCGACCCGCAAGTTGAAACGCTTAATCGGCGTCCGAGTGGATCCTCTCGAAAATTGAGAAATCAGGAGCGTGCGTACGAAGAGAAGAGCGCGCGCGCCGCTTGTGCGTGTTTTCCCTCCCCTTTTCCTCTTTCCTCCGGTCGTCTGTGAATATATACGAAGACATCCCCCGCCTCTCTCCCTATCGGGCGGCTACATTAGCCTTTGTAGATAGCGTTAAGTGCCCCTGAATATTTCCAGGCATCGCCAATGTGCCGGCGGATCCACAGCTGTCCCCCGTATATATCGGTACGTGCGAGAGAGGCCTTGTCACACACAAAGTCCGAAGGCCCGAGATTATCACCCGAAAAACCGCTTCTTTTTGGGCAGCGCGCGCGTTACCCGAACACGATCGGTGTCGCATCGAGAAAAGATCCATTCGAGGGGATCCTTTCGCTCAACGAAGAGAACGAGATAATTGTTATCTTAATTTTTTTTTTACGGGCGGACAATCGCCGAGGTTCGTAAATCAATATTAATGCCCAACCGAGAAATGCCCGTCCGAAGATACGAATCAGCGGTAACGACGGTCGTCCATTGTCATCGAATTAACGAGGCAGGGACAGAAATAATAATAAAATTATAAATTATCCGATGAAATTACGTTGGTTTTTCTCGCTCGATTACATCTTCTTCTCAGAAAATCGCTTATCTCTCTCTATCTCCGATTGAAGAGTGCGATTTTTCTCGATATACCGCCAGGGACGAGTCATCAGAGAAGACGCGCGCCGTATGGCGAAATCGCTAATTGTCGCTCTCCGCCGGAGCCGGTAATGGTAATTACGCGCGTAACTTTATAATTCTGTTATAATTCTAGACGTATGTACGTGACGGTTATTTTATCTTGTTTTTTTTGTTTTCTTTCATTTTCGCCTCGGCTCGGAGTCATTAGTATTGCTCGTTCCGACGTTAGTGCCTCGATAATACGTGCGCCGAGGAGCCGTGGCGCGAATGTACCAATTATTGAGACTGAATGAAAAATGAACGGATGTGGCGCGCGAGAAAGATACCTTCTCGCGGCCACACCTCTCGAGTTAGCGTAATCTCTTCGGCCGTTCGAACGGATCGCGCACTTTTCCCTCTCTTCCTCCCTTCCTCCTCGTCGCGTGAGATGCGACATTTCGGTGGACGACGATATTAACTTTGTTTTCCCCTTTCACGCAAGTTGAAATGTCCCATAAAAGAAAAGAATGTGAACTCACCCCGAAGAGGTCTCTCGGAGTCGCACGAACTAATAATTTGTCTCTCGATCCGAGTAACGAGTGGAACTTAATAAAACGTAATGACAATGTCGCGCACGTAGCAAAGCGTGTATGTACGTGTCACGCGTCGCACTGTAATCTCGTATGTAAAACAGTCCGCCATTGTGCGACACGGTGTCCTCGTGGTTACGAGGCGAAGTTTCTACGTGCTAAAGGACTCTCCCCTTTTTTCCTCGCCTCGGGCGCGATGATGCGCATCGTCGCTCTCGCGATCCGCGGTTTTTCGTTTCTCTCGCGCGCTTCCTACGAGAAGTTGGTGAATATTTCGAAAGAAATCTCTCTCATGTCAATCCAAGCGGTGAATAACAAGTACTGTTACCGGGAGGAAAACGAACAAAAACTACACCAGTGTAGATAAAACGAGTTCTATCATAAAATCGTTGTTTCCGCAATAAAAATGAGACAATAAAATATTCTTTATTATGTTGTCCGTATTTTCGTGTTCTCGGAGATACGTGACTTCGGAATTTGATACCAGAGACTGCTCAGTATATAAAATACCTATCTCGTACATGTGTAATACATAGGAAATTTGGATGGCCGCGAAAGAGAGAGAGAGAGAGAGAGAGAGCATAGAGAAACGAGCAACGAAAACAAACGGCGAATGATGCGCGCAGCGGCGAGAAAAATCGTGGAGGCACGACACACGACTCGTAAAAGTCTCGGTAAGAGTCGTAAAAACCATATTCGGCCGACGTTACAGTCGTAACGCGCCGCCGCGACGAGTCCGCGAGTTACGATCTTCGACGATCGGGGTGTCTTTGCTTTCGTTTGTGCTTTAATGAAGCGGACGAAGAAGCAGAGAAAAAGCGTGGAATTGCCACGCGCGCGACGAACGATACGTGCGTATTGTTGTTATTTAAAAAACTAAAAAAAAAATCCTAGGGTCTTTGAATAACGCGTCGAATTTTCATCTTCAAAAATTTCACCGCGCGCATCAATGTAATTCCACACAGCAAATACTTGAAATTTATTTCCTGCAATAATACAATAACCTTCTGCGTAACAACGCGCAATTATTCGAGGGGTTGTTTAAAATTAAAAACACGCCGAATAAATGGGATAATATTTTCATAATTGAAATTAAACGTTAATGAATTACATTTGCCGCCGGATATTTTTGAGTTTATCTCACACCACCCGTCGCTTCGTCGCCGCTGCCGCCGCCGCATTGATTTTTTTTTTTTTTTTTTTTTTTTGATCGCAACTTCGGCGGTTACAGATGCATCGGCTTCCTGGATACACGTTAAAAGTGTCTTTTATAGTGCTCCTGGGACAGAAAACCGTGCAACTGTGTACGCACATATACACACACGTACATCCGTATATGACCAGAGACAATTCGAACCACGTATACACGATCACTCCCTGGTGACTCGGTCTATTTTCGAAATTCCATCCCTCTCGGCCAGCGCCAAAGTGCAGTCCCGTGTAGTGCGTTGCCGTTACAATTACTTGTCTTTCTCTTTCCAGCATTTCTTCCTTAAACGCGCGCACGCGAGAGAAGCAGACACGCGCACTAATCAATGAGAGAAATCTCTGGTATATCTCTGCGCTTATTCTGGAATTATGAGGCATGAAACTTATTTGCAAATGTTTCATAACTAGACTATTTTAATGTTGTTTTTTTTTTTTTCACGTTCCTTGCGTTACACGTTCTCTGATCGAAACTCCGTATTTTTACTCGATGTGGTAAATTGACATATCCTTTGAAGAAAATGTACAGATACGCAAAACCATGTTGCATCGCGAGCGCGTTTGACGAAGCTTAAACCGCAAAAATTGCTGGTGTGTGCGTGGATGCGATTCTTTCGTTATCTCGTTTCCCTCGATTTCCGTGTTGCGCAAACTCGTTTTCCTGGTTAATTAAACGCCAATCTCTCCGTTGTGACATTGCAACAAGCCGATTTATTTCTTTTCACGCCAGAAACGAAACGCGAGTTTGTGAAACGTACGGCACGCACTCATCCGGATGTTCCGAAAGAGAGAGTTTAAAAGGTACGATTTGTCGGATTTTGATAGAATCCGATTGTCGATTCTCTTAATTGGAGGAAAGCTATATGACGCGGAAGAGACAAAATAGCCGGGGAAATAAAACTGATTTGCTTTTTCTGGTAATTAAAAATTCGTGCGCCGCGGAATAAACCGACTATTTTCAGCCCTCGATTAATTATTGTCCAAAGTGCGTTTCGCACATGCACACACACACACACACACACACATATACGTATTCATTGTCCGGATTATTCATTCCGGGAGGCCGTTACATTGCGGAGTGCCGAAAAAGGCAAAGGCCGAAGGAAGTCGCAGGAAAGGGCACACGAGAGAAGAAAGGGACGTAAAGTCCACTATACTGGGCGCGAAATTGCGCGGAAGGAAAGTATTCGGGGTGGTGCTCGAAGGTCACCCTCGAATCCCGTTCAAGGTGTGCGAGATGTCTGTCTCGCTCGCGTATAATATACCGTTAATTCGGTGCGCGAGTCGACCGCACGAAGTATATCTCGCGGTACATAATAATTAATAATTATCGAGATAAATATAAGAATAATCGTTACGAGAGCGTGCAACACCGTCTCGAAACAAGGGAACAGCGTGCGAGAGAGGATCCTTCGATCGCAATCGCCCGTTATCTCGCGTACGAAGTGCGTTCTCTTTTTCTCTTTCTCTCTCCCTCTCTCTCTCTTTATGCCTGATTTAGCCATTCGCTACTCGCGATATCGATCTTTTTCGCGAATCGCGCGTATCCATAAATTAATACATAATGCGTCTTGGTATTACTTTGCACGATAGAGAGAGAGGAAGAGGGAGAGACGCAACTTTCGATGGCTCGTTAACTCGCCTCGGCGCGCCGTGAGTGAAGAACGCGATGGAAAAAGCAGCAGCCGGGAGAATCGCACGGCAGTGTGCACGCATGCACGCGTCCCTTATAGCGGACAGAAGGAGAGAGAAAGGAAGTGAGAAAGAGAGAGGAGCGTATTGTAGTGTCCGTGCATTAGCGGGACTCGGGCACGGCCCGAGTATATCATTAAATATGAGAGCCGCTGAGTCGGGAGCAGCTCGATCCTTTCTTTTTTCGTTTCCTCCTCGTTCTCCGCCTAGCGCGCGTCGTCTCTCCTCGTCGCTCCTTCGGTCTTTTTCTGTCCTTTCCTACCTCTTTCTCTCTCTCCCGCGCGCCGCGTTCCAGCATCTCTTCTCTCTGGCCGGCGACTCTTCCCTCCCCTCCCCTCTTTCCCTTACCCCTTTCTTCTCCCCGTCCTTCTCGCCCGTTTCGCTCCTTCGTCCCTTCTCTTCCCTCGTCTTCTCTCGCCTCGTGTCTCTTTCGCACTAACCGACTTATATGGTTCTACCTGAGTCGCCGAAGTCTCTCCCGCGGCTTTTGCTACCCTCTACTTCTACTAAAGGTGCGTTTATACTATATGCGAGCGCACGTACGGATGCGTTATAATATGATTGAGTTTCGAGAACGAAATGCTTCTCCGGAAGGGGCGATAAACCGATAAATCATCGGAGGAAGTTCTTTCTTTCGGTGCCGAGCGTTTCTTTTGATGTGATTTATGCGTTTGGGAGCGAACGCGCGGAGTTCTTGTCAATACATGTCGTTAAACTGATTAATATCGTATCTAGTTACAACTATATATATGTATTTCCGCATTCGAGAACGAAGCAAGATAAACAACATCGTTCTTACGGTCTCATTAGAATAATGAATCTGTTTAATAAGATTCGTTTTGCTATATAAAGAGGCAGCGGCATAAAATACGGTGTTTTTAATTGGAACATAAAAAAACTCGCAGCTGCTGAATTGACGAACGAAACAATTCTAGTTCTTCACATTTGGAAAAAACTTCTTTCACTACGTTGCCAAGAAAAGGATTTATCGACGATTGATGCGAATGCGCCTTTAGTCGACTCTCTCCTTTTCCCGCTAGCGATGTTTCTCGTAATTGGCGTGACACGATCTCTCTCTTTCTCTCTTCCCATCCCCTCGTTCTATGAGCTTCTTCTTCGCGGGAGAAAAAGCGGAGCGCGCGCGCGAGCGAGCACGGACGATATATTGCACGTCGTCCTGCGTCCTCGAGGATCCAAGGTTAGCGGCTCCGATACGCAGTGTGTGCGGTATCCGCGGTTATATTCTCGATGACGGGCGCAGCGAAAAGAGCGAGCGCGCAACGAGCGAGCGACCCGCGCGCCGGCATTCCGTTTTGCACAAAAACGGCATTTATTGCGCGATGGACGGCGGATCTGCGCGCGCAATGTGCCTATTCTATCTCGGGATTATATTTCGACATTGGAGAAAGAAGAATTCGACGCGCGCGCGCGCGTTCGAAGGAAATTCACTCCGCAAAAACGGCCGCGTGTAAAAACCAGTTATAGAGTCGAAAATAGCGGGAATCTGTAACGAAGAATAGCGAGAAGGACGAGTTCTCTGGAGCTCTTTGGGGAACGGTCTCCGCCGTACATACTTTTCGTTCCGAACACAACGGTGGCTTTGTTGCGCCGCGGATCTTTGCCGAGAGTGCTATTCAAGTTTTATGTTAATTCCGCAAAACGAAGCAGCATTCGCCATTCAAGATACGGAAAAATTTCTTGCGCGATAAGCGCGCACATAAACAACCATCATCGCGCGTGTAATTGCGGAAAACGAACGGAGCGAACGAACGTCGTCGCGTCGAGTTTTGTCGTCGCTTAACCAACGTTTTTTTCCTACGTATGTAACATAAGCAACTGGATTTTTTGCGCGGGCGAAACTCCTGATGATTTATTATTAATGAACGCCGAGCTGACTTTCGAAGGAAACCATTAATTATTGAGCCGAGTGCAGATTGCCGCGAAACCGCCGCCGCCGCGCTCGCTCGACCGGACCCGAGACTGTCGTGACCTCGTTTCCAACTGCAAATTATAACTTACGGGCTTTGCATTATTTCCCATCCCTTGTGTCCCGGCTTCTTCTTGAATGCACGAACACGCTGTCGCGTGATCCGCGCGCGCGCGCGCGCTTCTCTCTTCTTTTTTTTTTTCTCTTCATGTCGGGCCGGATTAAATCGCGAAGTCATCTGTAGTCTCCGCGTAATTTATTCCGAGAAACTCGTCGATGTCCATGGCCATGGGACCGGGGGCAGGGAATAGGGGCGACTTAAGCGACCAAAACGATAGCTCGATTTCCGATAATTGCTCGATCGATCCGCCAACCACCTCTTTCTCTCTCTCTCTCTCTCTCGCTTTTTTCTCCTCTCGACGGTCTTTTTCGGCGGGGCTCTGTCTAGCCGGGATTTTTCAGCTTTTTTCGGCGGCTGCGAAAAATACCTCATGCCCGATACCGCGTTCGCGACGCAAATTGTGTCTCGTCAATATCGCTCGATATTATTTAACCGTCTGTATCGCGCGCGAATATAACCGCGCGCCCGTTTTCCACTTTCTGTATCCCCTTTTTTTTCCTTATCCTTTATTCTTTTTTTATTGCTCACCGACGCAGCGGGTAACCGATGATTCGGTGTGTTGCATAAGGGCAGAAGGGGAGGCCGCATAGATGAAACGTGAAAAAAAAAAAAACGAGGTTGCTATTAGAGGGCGAGGGTCAAAGAAGACTCGCAACAATAACGCCGTAACTCGACAAAAATAAGATAGTTTTTTTCTTACAAATTCTTCGATTTATTTCTTTAATCTAGCAAACACCTTTCTGTGACGCATCGCACACATTACCATTGTCCGTTCGAACGTAATATTCCGGAAAATCCTAACGATACTTTTTTGTGAGAGAGATGGGAAGACGTTTGCTGAAGATTCTTCCAAAAAACTTGTAAGTGTAACAAGTTGATCAAATATATACGTCAGAAAGAAAACTTGTCGCCCGAGGGACTTTTTCACAAAACCGGGGGGATCTTCCCTTCGTGTGTTGTCTAAGATTTTCGACGGAGAGATTAAGCGTAACACGAGTCCGACGTCACGAACTTGCGTCCTACGAACTCCGCCGTTTCGGAATCGTGAGAGAGAAAGAAAGAGAGAGAGAGAGAGACTCGAACAAAGTCAGAGACTCCTCGTCACGAGCCGGTAATCGCGGCCGTCATCAGTCGTCGGAGAGACGACGGAACGCCTAGTTGGTATCAGCTGTTGCGTTTCCTCTCCCTCTGCCCGTCTCTGACTTTCCCCGGAGCTCTCGTCTCGCCGCGCGCGGCCCTTCAGGGTCATTAAGAATCCATTAAGAGTTTTCCAAACTCGGGAAACTAAATATAAACTAAGGAGGCCGCGAGCGTAGCAGGTGGCGTCTTAAGCGATGTACAAAAAGGAGCGAAGAGAACGGGACGAAAGGGGAGAGACTCGCTGTTCTCTCTATCTTCAGGGACGGCTTCTTCTTCGCGCTTGATAGAGGGATTGTAATTGGCGCATAGATATATTTTTCGCTTCTCTCTCTCTCTCTTTCTTTCTCTCCGTTCTCCGATGACGTCTTCTTCGGGATAATTATCGCGAAGGTGTTTTGAACCGATGATAATCCGTTTGTATTAGCCGAGCGATATATCCTTTCAATAGATGCTAATCAATATCATAAAATATACAGATAATTGTATGATTACACGGTTCTCCGTGTTCTATTGCCACAATGCATTGGCAGCGATTTGTCAGACGTGCAAAGCTGGAAACAATGAATTTTCACACGGCAAAGAGAGAATGTAGGGCGTGTAAAAAGTAATGACTCGACGTCATTGCGGCGTTGTTTCAAACACTCGTCTCGTGAAAATCGTGCGATACGAAAGGCGCATTAAACCGCGAATTATGTTTCATCCGTGACATCTCGCGAAGGAGATACGACACTCGTATCGTCGTCGAAACGAGTGAAAGCTCATTTACATCATCCTCTGATATCGACGAGAAACGATCCCGGCTCGCGGAATGGAGTTTTTTTATCCGTTGTCCGAGTGAAAGTCTTCCTGGACCGCCGTGTGGCGGATTTAATTGAAAACCGCACGGAAGGTCGTCAAGAGTCACTATCGTAAAGATCGCTTCAGGAACGAAAACGCGCATGTCTACATAAATACGTACACACGACTCCTTTCTGTGTTTCTCCGGGGAATTAATCATCTATTTATGCGCGTCGTGCTTTTGTCCTTGGACGATTAAATCCGAGCGATATTCTCACAACTCCCGAGCGCGCAATTTCGACACGAGTGTGTGTCTCACGAGGACTCAGCATCGTCGGACACCGGAGCGCGGTGGGTATAACATTCCTTTGGCATTTTTCACCGATTCCTTTTTGCTCCCGGGATCTCCTTTCTTCGTCATCGTTTGGCCCGCCGCTGCACAGACGCGGTCTGATACATTGCACTTGTACCGGTAATCTAGGTCGTTAATCACTGTTATTTGTCGCGCGCCCAGCGACGCCGGAAGTGCCTCGGCTACCGCCGAGGTCGTGGTTAACGAGAAAAATAGACAGCGCACTCGCTTCGCCGAACGAGCGAATGCTGTGGCTTACGTGAGTGTCGACATCGCGGCCGCCGCGTTGAAAAAGAGACGAAATCGAAGAAAAGACGAAGGAAAACTCGCGGCTAATTTCCTCCGGGACGCCATTGGCCGTTTCTATTTCCGCTTCTTAACAAAGAGAGAGAGAGAGAGAGATACGAGCCTCGAATGCTTAACCGAGTCGCTCACAGTTTCCCCATCTTACGTATATACGAAGGAAAGTAAAAGCCAACTTTCAATCGGTGGAAAACTCGGTTTTCTCTTTTGCGCGCAAATTTACGACTGTACTGTGTTAATTAAATTTTCTGAAATTACATGAATTTTACGCAGCCAAGCGGAAAACGTATTTTATTATATTTGCCGCAAGATCGGGCGAATTTAATATTATAACTGTGCGGCGCCCGTCTTTGTGTAATTGAATAAAGCCGCTCGTTGTCGAAACGTCGGTCGAGCACATTTATCAACTGAAACGCGCGATAAGATAAAGACACGGCAAATATAAAAGCCCGCTTTAATCCACTTTATTTTCTCGATATGTGGGATGTGAGCACTCAGGGTCGCGGCTTTGTATTAAATAAAGTGTGTACGCCCCCCCACAAAGAGCGGCAAGAGAGAGGATACTATGTCTAAAATGGTGGTCGAACCTCGACGGAGTCATTACGATCGAGTGCACGACTAACGAACGGGTACTCTTCTGTACTCGTTAATGGAGCGATTTCCCCATTGAGGATCATCCGTGGACACCGCGTTGGGGGCCACGGACGGAAACCCCTGCTGCCTTCGCTTCCTCTGGGACGAGTTCCACGGTCTGGGGCGATCCCCTGAATGTCTCCCCGTTGGTCGAGCGCGAATGTTGTTTCCCGTCGCGATCCCATTGGCTTCGCCGTTTAATTAGGAAAACCGATTGCTTGTTTTTCTTTTCGCGAACTGTTTTTGTTTGTTGGATTCGAGATATGACGTTCCGACTCGGTGGCGTTGACGAAAACACCACCGTTAGAAAACTGTAATATCCGTCGTGACGGATATTCGGAAGTTTCCTTTTGTTGTGTTTCTCTGTTTGAGAGTATTTGGAACAATAGAGCGCGCGCTGTATAAGTATTGTATGTGTCGTCCTCGAGAATGATGTAATGAGGAGCTTACAAAGAGACTGGAAAATGGAACTCATCATGCTCAGCCGGCCGCGAGTTGATGATGTGTCCAACATCTGCATTCTAATGTTTATTATTATTATTATTATTATTATTATTATTATTATTATTATTATTATTATTCACGGGGAAAAAAATTAATATGTAATTCCCCGCGTCACGCTCTTGTTTCGCCGGTGCGACAATTTAGAAAATAAAAGAGAAACTGTATACAATTTGCACACGTGCAGAATTTTTTAAAAATTATTTTCTGTAAACGTCTTCTGCGCTTTCTCTCTCTCTCTTTCTCTTTCTCTTGTCAAGAACATAATATGTTACTATAGCAGTTCCCGCACATTTGCGAGGTAAACACAAATGCGCTTCATTAGACACGCAGGGGGATTCTCGGATACCTGCTCTATTTGACATGATGTAAGAAGCAAACCAGAATTTCGTCGGGATGTACGGCCTCCAATAGAAGCAAGAGACCGTACAAATCCCAGGTCAGGACGAAACCGCGCTTGTAACCGACGATGTGTATGTGTGTGCGTGCGTGTCTCGGGAGGAGTAAGTAAACGGAGACGCGAAGCGGATGAAAATATTTCTCGCAGGAGGCAGAAGGGCTCGATCTTTCTCTCTCTCGTATACATACTGAGAATGAGGAGGGTGAAGTAGTACGCGGGATCAGCTAGGTGGAATATCCCGAGAGAAGCTCCCGAGGGATCGCGCGGGGAAGGGGGGAAAAACAGGGCGTTCAGGGACCCTCCATATGTCACAGGGACGACGCTAGCCCGATGTCGGAACACGATCTGCGCAAAAATGCGGGGGAGAATTGTGGTGAATATTCAGGGGAAGGGGGAGCGGAAGAGACAGTCGGACAGATAGAGAAAAAGAGCTTCAGATAAGCCGGAAGTGTACGCTGGAATCGCGTGCGCGCGAGAACACACACACAGTTTTTTTTTCTCCACAGGCGAACATCCCCTTTTCTTTCTTCTTCGTTTTCTTCGGTAGATCATCCGGACAAAGGAAAACGAGCGGTACGGAGGCGGAGCGGCAAATTGTGTCTCCATCGAGGAGGAAGCGATAATTTCTGAGATTCTCGCGTATATATTTCCATCTACGGACTAGACCGGGGGAAGGGGAAGAGAGAGGGGCCTGATAATGCCCCGGGGTACAAAACAGAGATGTAGTCCTTTGAGAAATAATTTCGTTCCTACGAGAGGGAAAAGAGAGAACTCGCCTCGGCGCGTCGCGACGGCGACTGACAAAAGCGTTTTAGCCCGTGAGAAGCTTCAAACTTTCCAGTCGAGAACTTCGCCTTCCGCGCGCGCCTGTTATTTATTGGATAAAGTAAGTACGCGTCGTTTCGCCGACGACGACGACGGTCGAAGATACGAGACTCTCGCGCTCCCCGCTCCGTAGTTGTAGTCAGTTGTAATTTAACTTGGAGTATTAATGCGTCTAATTATTAAGAAGTAACGCGACGAGAGGATCGTCGTCGTGTCTCGATCTCGAAAATAAAAAAAAATTCTTTTAAACTCGATGAGAATTAATTAAAATTTTATATATGAGAGAGCGAGCGCTGAGAGACGAAAAAAAAAATAGAAGAAGGAACGACAACCACCACGTCCGCGTCATATTTATTTGCGTAACTCGAGTCAAGTTGTATATCATAGTCATCTATTTGTATTCGACAATATATCCGGACGTCTCTTTTACTCTTACTCGGTTTGTAAGTTGAGAAAAAAAACGCTGCCTCTGTAAAATGTCTCGCGGGATGATGAACTATACCACGTCGAGCCACGGCATAAAACTAAATATAGCGGAAAGAGACAATCCAGCGGTGGGACGCGAGAAGGGGGAGAAGAAACATGGACAGGGAGTGAGAGGGAGAGACACCCCGACAAAGGGACAGTGCGAGAGAAAGAGGAAACGAAAGCCATATGGCTCTCTGGCAGACGTGGTTGCGTCCAACGAAAGAAGCGACGGGAAACATCGACGATGCGCGCAACAAAACGCGACGAGCCTAGCGCCTCCGTTTCCCTCATGAAATATAGAACGAGCCCCCCCGTGAGTAAAATTACGAGACACGTGAGAAGAGAGCAGAAAGAATATGCCTCATGGGAGTCCATCGCCCGAAAAGACGCGAGTATATCATTGGGAGCGCGCACGCACTCGTCGATACGGGAACGCGTGCGAGCGCTCCGATACATTTTAACGCGATATCCAGCGAGACGCGCGAAGCAGCAATGAGGAGCTTATCGTCGAGATTAGAGACGTATAAATTACGATGAGGCGCATAAGCTCTTGCCTCTTCTTATCCTCCGTTCTTCTTTTTCACGCGTTTTCTTCTCTTTTCTTTAAAGAGAAAGAGAGAGAGCTCTCGATATCCGTCTGGCGTTTCGAGGGAACCCGTGGAGACCGCTAATGGCCGAACTATTTTGACGTATGCGAACAGCGTACGGAACGTTTGTCACGACGTCACGGATAAGCGGAAGAACGTGGATTAGGATATCACCTGGCGGCGGGGGCTCCCCGTCCTTCTGATGCCTCGCCGCGGGAACGCTCTCGTTCGAGCGGGTCTCTTTTTTCTCTCTCTCTCTCTCTCTCTCTCTCTCTCTTTCTCTTGTGTCTCACTTTCTTTCACTCCGCGCAATTATCCCCTCTGGCGAGAACGCGATAAAGATTCGCTCGATTCCGTCCTCTGCTCGATTCCTCCTCCTCCTCCTCCGAGAGAACGAGAAAAGGAATGGAGGTCAGGATCGCGTGACTGATCGCTGATGAACTCCGCGGAGGCCATTAGCTTTATCATCGGGTGTCCAGTTGCATGCTGGACGACACACGATAAGAAACGCTACGTTAAGTTTTTCCTCGTTACTTTCCGCTTCGCCCGAACGACTCGTATTTGTCTCTCTCTCCCGAAGTTTTGCGATATATCGCGCGGAAATGGCGCAGTTTCAGATTACGTTCGCGCACACGTGTGAGTTATATATCGAAGTTACTTTTTAATCTTGAGGATATTGACATTTTTTTTCACCCGAGCTGGTTTTAAAGTTGAAGGTCTCCGTCTGAGAGGTAAGTCGTTGAACAAAATAGAGTGTATGCAAATAACTTAAAGATGAACTTATGATTTTTTTAAACTCTCGTTTATCTTTAACAATATATTTGCGGTTTTTTAATCAGTCAAGTAAATTTCAAGCAAAACTGGAAACTTAATTGAAGATGCACTTATTTTACAATATGTATATATATATATATATAGTTCTTTATTACGAATCGCGATGTAATTCTCCGCGAGCTCATGCTAAAGATATCTCTACATTGCGAGAGATAAGTAACGCGGAAGTATAAAAACGTAATCAGAGATACAGAAAAAGAGAGAGAGAGAAAGAGAGAGATGCTCCAATGACGACTCTCCGTTGATTACGGCGGAATGCAATAAATGCGGCGCGAGTTTTATTTCTTATATTTCAAACGCTCGGCCGCGGTAAAACGTCAGTTTCCTTCGCACGCGGAGATGCTTCATTTAGATAATCTCTCCGTTGAGTCCTGGTCACGCGGACTATTTATGGATCATGCGAATCGTGTTCAACACGCGCGCGTATACTTCGACCGCGTCTATACGATCTTTATATTTGAATCTTTGCAATGAAAGAGATGCAGCACCGCGCGCGCAATCGAAACACTCCTCGTCCGCTGAACGTTATCGCGATTACGCGAAGAATTAGCGATTTTTTTTTCCCGACGGTATCGACTTTCGGGGAAATTCGACCGGATTATGTCCGGATATACGAGCCGGATTCGCATCGAATCCCCTCGATGCGCGCGCAATTGACGCACGAAATCTTAATTAAGCGCAAATGAGAATCGATATTACGCGTTGCATCTGTTGGATCTTTCGAAGTTACGCTCGAAACGCGCGGCATGTTGCAGGAGCTCGCGCGGAGCTCACTTTCACCTGGCGCAAACGACCAGTTTTAGTTGCGAAATCCTCGCGGTTTTGTGTATCGATTGCGCAGATCCAGCTGCGTTTTACGCGAGTGTTTCATTTCATATACACGATATTCTCCGTCGCTAATTGCGCGAATGAAGTTTACAAGCTCTCTCGCAGCAGAGTTAGCAACAATTAAATCGCATCGATATTTCGTTTTTTTCTCTCTCTCTCTCTCGCTCTCCGCATTTGCATATTTAACGCGCGCGGTGAGATATAGTTGCGCAACGAAAGAAAACTAATTAAGGTTCATTAAGCGGTAATTGTGTGCGAGCCGCGCTACGCGGGCAGTATTATGAATTTTAATTAAGGGAAGAAAGTTCGATGATGTCGGGAAAAACCTGTTTTTTATCTTCCGTCTCCCCGATCTGCGCGCGCGCGCGTATGTGTTTTCGCTTTTCTATCCGCACAAATGCGCGATCCCGAAGCAATTCTGAAGATCGCATCCTATATACACGACCGAAGAAGAGAAACGAAAATAAACAATAGAGCTAATCGGAACAAACGGAGGCGAGGAGCCTCAAAGGTTGACAGGGAAGAGACGGAGATGACGTAATGTTCCGGAAAGAATTGTTTTAAAAACTTCTTATCGGTACAAACACTGTGGTAATAAAATCTTGAATAGGAAGAATCGCGGTCCGAGAGAGGAAAGATCGAAAAAAGTGGAACCGATCACGCGATGACCGCCTTAACGACGGTGTTCTCTCATTTATCAAGAATGGAAGTTGTCTCGCTTCTTGCGTCTATCCGTCACTCGTTAACCGGACGATCGTTACTATCGTAAAAGTCGGCTAGAGGTAAGAAAGAAGAAAAATAAGAAGGAAGGTAACGGAAAAAAGAAGAGAAAACGAAAGAGAAGATCGCGGCTTCTCCGGGGCAGAGACGTAGTTTCGGGAAAAATAATAGCGCGCCCGGGTCGCTCCAAGAGAGTAGCGATCGTCCAAGGTATAATAATTTCGGGGGACCTTCTCCTCCCCCTTCGCACGCCCCTCTAGCGCAACCGCCACCTCCGTTTGTTCACGCCGCCTTTTTCTGTGTGTGTGTACGTGTCTGCGCTCTCTCGTCTCCCGAGTGTATACATCTTTTCTTTGTTACGTTTACGAGCCTCGTCGGATCCGGAGTAAAACCGCGCCCGCCTCTCTCCCGCTCGCTCCCCTCACGCCGGTGAAATAAATCCGTGTATCCCGGAGGGTCTTAAATTCAACCGGAAATAGAATTTGTCCCGGGGCGGTCACGGGCGCCGGCGGTGGAGCGCGCGAGAGGAAAGTCCGACGAAACGCCCGGGAAACAAGAAGAAGAATCGAACGAAAGCGAGAGGCCTCTGTGCGGTGGGCCGTGGTGGAAGAACAGGAAGGAGAGGAGTGTAAAAGGAGGAGGATGAGCGAGAACTTGCACGTGCCACTGCGAAATTATCACTCTTTCCCGGACGCGATGAAAAAATTGCGAGACAAGAAATTCATTTTTTTTCTTCATTAGATAAAACGGGAGACATGAATTTTGTTAATTAGAATCGAGGAACGAGGATTAATTCTTTTTTTTTTTTTTTTCCGCGCGAAGAGCGGGAAAAGCCTTTGAGGAACGAAACTTGAAACGTTTTATTTATTATTCTACTCCACTCTCGGAGAACTTAAATACACGGCGACTAAAACAAATATCTCCTACTGGAATGTGATTTAGTAAGAGCTGACGTATATATTATTACACAAGAGAAGAGAGAGAGAGGGGGGAAGAGAACTTCTGTGTGTGTGTTATCGGGCGTGGAACTCAAAACTGAAAACCAATTACCATAAAGTAACGGACGGGCTTCCGTTACACGCTGTGTCAGGCTGAGTGTACCCACCTTTTACCTTCACGCGCAACGTGACAATCGAAGTGTCATCCATCATGTTTCGGAGATATACCGGCAGACTTTTCTACCGGATAAAGAACTTCTCTTCGCGGGATAAGCCGCGTGAAACGGCGCGACAACGAGAAGCGTCTTAATCTAGATGGAAACGTCCAACCTGGCTGCGGCGAAAGTTTTCCGCAGGGTTGTGCGCGCAAAGAGCCGGGAAGTCGGAGGGTTTGCGGGTGGAAGCGCGGCGTCACGAGAGCTGCGCGCGGGGGCCGGAGGGGGATGAAGGGGCGACGGGGAAGAGCTTTTCACCTTGAAAGGAGGCAAGTGCACTCGAAGATATTCCCGAAAGCCGAAGAGAGATATTGTACACCGGCATGTATATGTATGTATCGGTGGTGTACTCTGGCTTGCACACAGCCGCCGTCGCCGCACCCTTGGTTAGGGGGGTACACGTCTGTGACGATGCACCAGGCTCGACGCGAAACTCGTTGGAGGAAGCGCGGCATCGCACAGAGGCAGGGCTTAAAATTTTCACGAGCCACTCGACTCGGCAAGGCCTCCTCCGCCTCCCAAAATCTGCAATTTGGCGTACCTGCCTGGGTGGGTGGCGGGTTTTGCTCGGAAAGAGGTCTGGCCCGGAAGAGAACGTGCGCGGCGAGAAGACAGGGGAGGGAAAGACAGAGAGAGAGAGAGAGAGCGAGGACGCCGGAGAGGCCTTTGCTCGTTGAAGGAGGTGGCCAACCACCTAGCGAGTGGTGGGCGACCCGCTAGCGGGAGAGACGATCCTCGTCGTGTTTACGTCTGTGCTTTTCGGAGTAAAAAAGTAACCGAGTGAACGAGAAACGCGAGGGAGCAAAGCTAGCGGGGGACGAGGAGAGGGGACGAAGGAAAAAATGGGAAATAGTGGCTGCTCAAAGGTACTTTGGATACCTATCCACCGGACAACCACCCTCTTCCTTCGTTCTCCTCCATTGCCACTTCAGTCTCTCTCCTCGCTCTCTCTCTTGAGACGAGCGCGAGCGCTGTTTTCGGCAATTCCTTCTGGCGGGTCTTATCAAAAAAAATGAAAGAGAAAGCCGGATGAAAGGAAACACCGCGAATTTCTAGCTCTTCGTTCCCGAAGAGGAAGTCGTTCTGAAGTGAAGAGGAGGAGGAGTGGAAGGATGACGAAAGAGGCTCCAAGAGGTGCGTAGGTCAAGGGGGAGGGGGGAGAGAAAGAGGACATCTTAAAATTTTTTGACGAGGCCACTCTCGTCGAGCAATGGCAATAGGATAGGAAACGGAATGATACTCACCGTGTGTTAGTCGATAGCCGGGCTAGAACGCGTTGCCGAGCCGAACCGAGCTGAATTGAGCTGAAACGAGCTGAACCATAGCGGTGGCGGTGGCGGCGGTATTTTACTGAAGTCTGCAATTTCGCGGATGCATCTTGGGGGCTGACCTGGCTAGAACAGAGGGAAGGGGAAGAAGCAAGAGAAGGTCTTTGCCCGCTTTAGAAGAACTCCTAAAGCGCGCCCACTTTCTGTCTCTCTCTCTCTCTCTCTCTCTCTTTTTTTCTGTCTTTCTCACTCGTTTTATCTTCCCTTTCTTGTCCTCTGTTTTCTTTCTGTCTTTCCTTCACTCATCCGCTCTTTGACACTCTTACCTCCCCTCCGCACCTCTTCACTTTTCGGCACTCTAGAATTTCGTTCCTACTTCGATCCTCGCGCCCTCTCGTATACATGGCCACCCTTCTGTCTTTCCTCCATCGTCTTGTCCCTCTCGTTTCGTCAAAGAATAGCGAGACGCCGGCCAGACCCTAGGAACCTACCGGAGCGAAAGCGAAAGATGGAGTTGGCTGAAAAGGGACGGTCGATGCTTCCCTCTCTCTCTCTCGCACACCTCTCTCTCTGTTTCTGTTCCCGCTATGTCGCGTTTGCCGCAAGCGCAAGAAAGATGGAGGTCGAAGATGGGGCGAGCGAGAGAGAGATGGATAAACGTATGGTATTGATCCTGCGAGAACCCCTTCGCTCTCCGTCCCGAACTTTATACCTCCGGCACCCTTCCACTATCGTGATGAACCCCAAAGTTCTGTTCGTGGCTCACTCTCTCTCTCTCTTTCGTCCCTTTTCCTATTTCTTTTATTTCCACCAGAAAGAGAGAGAGAGAGAGAGAGAGAGAGACATGTTCTCGCGCCTACCGCCACTATTTTCTCTTCAACGCACGATAATTGACCGGTAAAGAGTTACGAATTCCACCACCGGAACTCTTCGCCAATATGACGCAAGTTGACCTTGAACTCGAAATACCCCCCATCCACGGCTTTTACTTTCTTTTCTTCATGTGTGTGACATGTCTCCCCCGTCATTGCCGAGTCTGAATCAGAGACGATGTTGATTACTTTCCTTTTCAGATACAAATATACACAACGAACGTGTAATTTAAAAAATGAAAGAATCTAAAGTAAAGCAAATAAAAAAACGATCTTCTTTAGAGAAAGTTTGCATTTACACGCACATTCTCTGCGTTGTAAACTATCGCTTTACGATATCAGAAAAATACAACGGAAATTTATCTCTCACAAATAAAATTACAATTTCAAATAATATAATATATTTCGTTCAGAAATGTCTGAGCGTGTACGCGCGCGCATAAAAATCAAACGAATGTATTCCTGCCGTTTTGTTTACGCAAACAATAGAAACCGTATCGTTTGTCTGCGGTATGTCTCTCGAAAATATGGAAAAGTGTGAATCTCGAGCGAGCAGAAGAAGCGGATTTTTTCAGATTTTTAATTAATGCGACCGGTCTTCTCTTTCTCTTTCAGACTCAGCCAGCCGGTGAAATCGCGCGCGCTCGTCAGTGATTGCAAACTTCGATCTACGCCGAAGATTGGAAGTGGAGGACGCAGCAAAGCCAGACCGAGCCAGTCTACCACACAATCGTATCGCCATGTAAAGCAACGGGGGAAAATTGATCTCCGCTCGTCATTAAGAGAAACCACGTTCATAGATGAAGCGAGACGACAAATAGATGCGCTTTCGGTTCTGCGATATATCGACTATCGCGTACACAACCGTCGAACTCCCAGCATTACCATCCATTCCAAGTTATCGCGGCGTCAAGAAATATTGAGCGCGTGCATGCTCGTGCGCTAAGAACCTCCGGATAGATAGAAAGAAAAAAGAAAGAAAAAAAAAAAAGGTGAGGCCGTCGGGACGATAAGCTGGAGCATAAGCTGGCAGGGAGGAAGGTGGTGGCCGGTGAAGGAGGCCGAGGAGGTGGTGGTCTCGACGAAGAGGGCGGAGGAAGTCGGCGGTGGCGACCGGCGGTGGTTGCTGCACGTCGTCGGTTGCCGTGAAACGACGCGCGAGACGACGGCGACGACGACGACTACTACGCTGCTGGGGGACGAAGCGACGCGTGAAGGAGGCATGAGGAGGCGAGAGTGACGACGCTGTGCTGCATCCTCGCCCAGATCGTGAGAGGACCGGCGGCAGTGGGGTCCTCACACACGGCGATAAGAATGGCCCCCTTCAATATGGCAGGCGTAGCAGGCCTTCTAGCCACCTGCGCCGCCGTTGCTGCTTCCGCTGCCCACCTTCTGCCGTTGTTGCTGTTGCTAATCTGCCCGCGAGGGACACAGGCGGAACAAGGTAAGGCCCTCACGTTCGGGTTTCCCTTCTTCTTTCTGCCTGCCCTGCGTAGGGCTAATCGAACTTCGAGATGATAGTCCACAGCGACACCTCGGGTCGCGATGTATCGCGCCGATTGCCACTCTCGGATGTATACTTAGCCAGATGTATCGGGTTAGGCAGAGGGATCGAAGCGGTTACCGCCGCCGTTGCCGTGTGATCGACCGATCTGTGGATTATCCCGGGAAAGGCGGAGCCTTCTCCCGATAGCCGTTTATCGTCAACCGGAATCGCGCCGATGACTTAATTATCTCCGCGCGCCCGACCGACGCGGCTTCATTCAATTCGAGAATCCCAGGTACCTCCAGATCTCGTTAGCTACCAGACTCGTTAAGAGATAAATAATTCAATACAAAGTAATCTCTTCTTTAAAACGTGTGAGACATTTTTTTTTGAAAACAAAATTTCTATTTTCAATTCTAGCTGCAAATTCGTAT
This sequence comes from Pseudomyrmex gracilis, assembly GCF_002006095.1. Taxonomy (NCBI): domain Eukaryota; kingdom Metazoa; phylum Arthropoda; class Insecta; order Hymenoptera; family Formicidae; genus Pseudomyrmex; species Pseudomyrmex gracilis. Next base: position 784,900 of record NW_018020634.1, read on the forward strand.
TTTGAACTCTAATGCGACTAATTAATCGCGAAATCGTCGTGTGGTAGGACTCTAATTACTCGCAATATCTCCTTTGTCCTGATACGAGACTCTCTCTCTCTCTCTCTCTCTCTCTCTCTTTCTCTCTGGCACGCTTCTTCTTTCGAATAATGGAGAAGCGAGCGTAAGGGACACGTTAGTTCGCATCAAGCCGACGTTTCCTGACGCTCCGGTCGTAATTTCGCGGCGCGGCGCGGTGCGGCGACCGCGTGATTTATTGCACGGAGACGCTGAATACGAAAGGAAGGGAGAAAGAGAGAACGAACCAAATTGCCACGACACTAATTGCGTACGCGCCGCTATACTTACCCACACAGGAGTATCCTAACGGCCGATCACGTGGCGACTATGAGAGTTTCTCATCTACTTCAACTCGCATTAAGCTATTATTTTATATAATCCGTCTACTCTCTTTCGTGAAACGCGATCCGCCCCACCTCAATCCTCCCGGTTCTGATTCAGCATTCGTTTCTTCCAAATGTCGCATTTACGTTCGCGCTCTTCGAGTTGTCCCGCATTAACGCCAATTGAAAGTTTTTTTTTTTTTTTTTGCAGTATATTTCAGACATTCTCTACTCTAAGTATAGTCGGCAGGTTAAATATTGACGGGGCGAAGTCTCGGATCCATTTACAGTAACTAAGCACTTTGTCTCTCGTCCGTCCTTAATCGCGATATAATTCCCTCGTCGCATTGAGATTCACGGCAACGCGCTTTTAATTTTCTTTTTTTCTTTCTTCCTTCTCTCTCTCTCTCTCTCTCGCTCTCTCTTTCTCTCTTTTCCCTTTCTTGCGAGCGCCGAGTCAGTGTCCCGAGGCGATGGACGTTGTTTGCTCGGATAAAGGATTCTTCTGTGTGCACTGCCCTCGTCCCGATCGCTGCGAACGTGATTTAACGGAGCCAAGATTGGCCTCCTCGGTCCCATTATGCGTTTCTGAAGATCATCCACGCGGGGCTACCCGGAACGTTTTCCATATTTTAACCGAAAAAAAGCTTGGCGCCTCGGGCGTTCCGATGGCTCGCCCTCTTCGCGCCGCTTCACCCTCTTCCCTCATTCCACCCTTTCGCAGAGAGGAATAACGATAATTTCGTAATGCGGACCAATCTTCCGAATTGCGAGATCGTCCGAGGTGCCGGTAGTTAGCGTTCGGGGATTAAAAGGGGGTCGTTTCTTTCGCGCGCTTTCGGAGACGATAGACGCGCCGGCCTCTCTTCTGAGACGACGCAGAGTTCGCAGCGTCCCACATTGTTTCGGCTTTCAAGCGTTTGTGTAAAATGAGACGCGGGCGGGTCCTAACTCTTAACTCTCGCGTTGTTTTTTTTAACTAACATCCAAATTAACTACTAACATTTACCAAATTAACCCTAACCTAACATCCACCGGAGTAAAATTAAGCGGGTAATAAAACTTATTAAAATAATTTATGAAAATTATTGCTCTCGCGATCTGACAAGTTTTTTCTTCAGAAAAAACCTATTCTCAAGTTATAAAATAAAAGTTATTGGTTTCTCAACGTACTTGCACGACCGGATTCCGAGACATCTCGCATTCCTTTGATTTTGTTTTGTCACATAAATTGGGGACCTCGTAGCAGCCACTTTTGGCCACGTCTTTTGGTGTGTACCACACTCGTGTGTCATGTGTTCTTCATGTGTTTATATATCACACACTCTCTTTATTATATTTATTAACTTTTTGCACACGTCTATAAAATGATATTATTACTTTTTATTATCATAATGAACCCTAAATCCCATGTGCTCTCCCCTGCTTTTGGCGAATTTCGGCTGACTCGGTTTCGAGATCTCCGGGTTGCATCCTACGATCGCGGCCACCGTGGACTTCCCGCGGCAAGTTTCTCCGGCGGTGGCAGAAGGATTCCCCCTTGGGAATCGTTCCCTCTACTCCCCGTGCCCCGGTACGTAACGCGTTTAATGGAACTTGCCAAGGATCCGTTCCCAGTGGACCGTGTCTGCCGATGGAGGCGGCTAACTTCGTTTCCCTCGACTCGCACGAAACGCGAGCTTCTCGTTATCCTTGCCCTTTCCCCGCGATATCTTTGCGAGAGCGCTGCGCTTCTCTGTCTGTAGCTGTTGCTGCTGCTGCGTCGTCGTCGTCGTCGTTAACATCCGTGAACTTTATCCTTCGATCGTATTCGTGATCCCTGAGACGCGCGTCCATTACTTTAGTTCCCGAACTTGCAAATTTACAGACACGAGAAACGGCCGAGAAGGAGCTTTGCGCGCGAATTATCGGGACTTGAAATTCTTCGTCGGCGCGTAATGTCCCGCGAGATCGAATTCCTGAGCTCGTCGTCTTACGCTCAGCCACGAGGAATGCACGTGGTATTTGCGCGCGATAATGAATATTATCGACGCGCGGATCGGAATCAAAAATCCGTAAATTTGAAAAATTGCCGAAACGTTTGAGTGTGAAAAATACGAAATAAAGAAAGACGAGATTATAAAAATAAAAAATCGCGCGATATTACGTTTCAGTTAATAATTAAACTGACAGGCGTTTATCTTCACGCGGTGGGAATTTCGCAAAATCATGTAGCGAGCAGAAATCTATTATACACAGTTTAGCCTCGCCTTTTCGCGCGCGCTCGATCACGAACGAGCCCTTTCCGAGAGAGTTTTAGACGAACCGAATGCCGTAATACGGCGGTCGAAACTCAATTACTTTCTCGAGAAGCAAGGAGCCCCCACGATGCCACGTTCTCGCTACCACCGTCCACTCGAACTCATTTACCGTAGAAGCGAGTCCATCCGTTTTGCTCGCCGGCGATGCGATCTCCTTGAGAAAGAGAGAGAGAGAGAGAATTACACCGGCGAGAGAAACCCCACCTAGAACTCAAAACTTCCTTTCATTCGATTCCGTTGTACGTAGCGGACATTAGCTAGAACGTGAAATCAGGAATGGACGAACGAGAGAATCGAAGTTACGTCAGCGAGAAGACGAAGAACGCGCCCGGGCGCGTTTCTTGCTCGCTAACTTCTCCCTCTCTAACTTCTCGGCGCTGATTCGTTTACCGTAAATGCATTAATCGATACCGCCTTCCCTCTCGATGCAACTCTAGCTCTCTCTCTCTCTCTCTCTCTCCGAGTGCCTCGACACGTTGATTAAATTATAGCTAATCCCACTAGGAGCGATCCTTCTCTCGTCGTCCTGTCTTTCGTCTCGCGTCACGCGCGAGCACGAGTGTCGAAGTGCTCTCTAGGCATATTCTCTCTCTTGTCTCTCCGCGAAAGATGGCAAGTTTCCTTCGCGACCGCCCTCAACGATGGCAACTAGGAGAGGAAACGAGGAAGAAGTTAGCGATCCCCTGACGCAAGCAGAAGCGGCATCATCGGGATATTGGGAGCAAGGAGCGACGGCGGTAGCCGGGAACGGGTCTCGCGAGAGAGGCAGCCAGTCCTCTCTTCCCGTAGCAAACTCGATTGCCTCCGCGAAAAGGCAGAAAGACTCGTTCGATCTCGTGGCTGCGCGAGAACCCGGCTCTCGTCGCTTTTGCTCCTTCCTCCTTGAGCAAGTCTCTCCTCTCTCTCTCTCTCTTCGCTGCTGCCCTTTTCTCTCTTTCTCTCGTTTCCTAACTCTCTCTCAGGGCACGGTGAGTAAGAGACGCGGCAACGCCGCAGGAATGCCCCCGGCCAACCCACCGCATGCATACCTGTACAACCTACTACTCTGATCCCGGGCCCCGACTATACACCAGCATCCTATCGGCCCGACAAGGACGGAGGTAGGACTTGTCCCCTAACGTCTGTGTGTGTGTGTGTGTGTGTGAGAGAAATGAAGGGAACCGAGAGAGAAGGAGAGAAAGAATAAAGACACGGATAGAGAGAGAAAGAGAGAAGGAAGGAACTGTGCTCTTCTTTGTGTACGAGTGTACGTGAAGGTTGAAGAGAGGACTTATGGTTCCGGCCTATGTGCGCTGCCCGTGCGCGAGGAAAAGATCACACGACGAATGTAGGCTACTCTCTCATTGACCGAGCTCGCTGTGGCACCGCGGGTTGATGAGAGAGGAAGAAAGCGAAAAAGAGAGAAAGAGAAAACGAGAGTGAAGATTCGCGAGATGGTATATCCCCGCAGATGCACCGGTGCGGCGAAAATGCATCTATCGCGAAATTGACCGTCTTGCAACTTCGAGAAGCGGTTTTACGCGCTCTTCTGCTGCATTATGCACCGAAGAGCGAGATGTCCGCGTTATTTCCCCGCGCGTTTAGCGTCACTGAAAATGTCGAAGAACATTTTCCGCGGATAAGAATGTAAAAGAGAAATCCAATATGTGTGTGTAGAATGTCGCGCGGAGAGAGAGAGAAAGAGATTGGCCGTTGGATGTGATATCGGAATTTATAATACAAATCGCGATGTTTGATTGCGACATCAATTAAGAACGAAAATGACGCGAGTTAATGTATTCACACGAGATATCAAGGGTTATTATCGGATACCTGTCGACGTTTTGATACGCGAGACGTTTAACTTATATCTTCGGGAGAGAGAGAACGCGGTTGGCTCCGTATCGGTATCAATGCGCGACACGTTTCGATCGACGCCGATGTTCGATCTTCCGAAATCGACTGTGGCGCGTCGAAAAAAACTTCATATTTTTAACTCGACGTTGTCGTGTATTCTCTCTCTCTCTCTCGCTCTCTCTCTCTCTCTCCTTGCCCGGCCGCGGAATATCAATGCGATTTAAATATTCAATATCATCGGCGACGTGCAATATCTGCTCACGGTGGCACAGGCTGTGGCACCGATCACAAAGGACGCGGCCCCGGCGGGTATAACCTGCCAGAATAGAAATCAGTATTTTTTTATCCCGAAGCTTTTTGTTTCGCGGGACGATTGGACGAAATCGCCCTTCTCTCTCTCTTTTTTTTTAATGCCAATCTTACTCCTATAAATACAGAGCTTTATCTCGCGCGCTTTCCGCGGAACCGCCGCAATTTCGTTCCCAGCTGAAAGGAAACCGTCACGTCGGTGGTCCTCTTTGTCGCGCGCTCTCGTTAGATTTCCCAACGACGCGCGTGGTGACGACGAGATGTGGCTCGATCGCGCGCCGCAGAGACAAATAAACTTGTCAAACTCAGGAGGCGGGAAAAAAACTCGCGAGAAGAGGAACAGAGAGACAAAGAGAGAGAGAGAGACAAGCAAAACTCTTTCTCGCGGTGTGCGTGCAAAACGTTGCGCGCGTCGGGCGTAACTCGGCGCAAAACGAGCATTGCGCGAGACGAAACGCGATATGCAGCACGCGGGTACGCGGCGGAGCATAAATTTTAATCGCCGAGAAAAATCTTGAGCGAGAAGACGAACCGAACGAGAAAAGAAGATGAGAGAAGGATGAGAAGAAGAGGAAAGAGAGAAGAGAACGACGTCGGTTAAGAAGAGGAAGAGACAGGTATATAGAGATATATGGAGAAGTTAGAGGCATGCCGCCCGAGAGTAAAACGCCGTCGAATAGCGGGGCGAACGAGGCCCCGTGTGCTAGCCCCGTGTTACGTGTTTCCCCGTTTCAGCCGGCCATTCAAACCGGTATAATTTCCGTGAATCCGATCTTCGATGCTGTAGGCCACGAGTGTCAAACTCCCGGACAGTCTTTCATTTATCTCGAGTGATTTAAATAACGTATCGATAATTTTGTTGCCAGGCGCGCGTTGTTGTCTCTCAATTTGCTCTCGCAACAATTTTATTGCACGTATAATTTGTGCACAAAAATATACCCTAAAGCATATTATTATTATTATTATTAAATTTTCTCTTTTGAATATTTTCATTAAAATTCTTTAATACATCGGGGACCAAGGTCATTTGAAATTACAATATTTTTCTAGATAGACACTTCGGAAGTTTGGAGTCTCGATCTATATGCTAATTTCAAAATTGTTTGATTTGTATTTCCGCAAGACGATAGATCAGGTCTAAGGTAAGTTTTTTTTTTTTTTTTTTTTTTTTTCTACGGCACAAAGCTACGCGAACTAGCCCTTAGGAGAACGATATTTTAAATAATGTTGTTATGGTAAATGCGCGGAGGGATGGAACAATTTCTTGAGCCGGGAAACAATATGTGGGAAAGATGGAAGAGAGCGAATTGCTTCTCGAAAGTCGAAAGTGGTGCGTATCGACGTGTACACCGGGCGATGCGCGCGTTTTATGTATCAGCCCCACGGTTTTTACACCCCGTGCTCTCTCTCGCCACCCGCCGTCTAGCGTCGCGCGCTTTCGTTCCTTCTCTCTTTTACTCTCTTTCTCTCCTTCCTCTTTCATCCCTGTAAAGTCTCTCGAGGCGTCGCGACGAGGGCGTGAGCGTCGGCTGGTTACATTTCCTAGCAGACCATTATTTCTCTCTTACACCCACGCGCGCGTGCAAACGCGCGCCACTCACACGCGCGAGGGCATAGATACCCGCGCGCACACCTGCGTGCCGACACGTACACACACACACATACACACCCTCGCGCGAGCACCGCATTTTCTCCCTTTTTGCCCCCGCTACTGCATTACCTTTTCCGAGCAGCAGGGAGTTAGGAGTGTCTCGCTGCATATTAATGAAAAAAATTGTGACTTCCCTCCGTCATCCAGCAGCCGCCGCCGCCGCCGTCGCCGTCGTCTCCGCCACCTGCGAAAAAAGGAAGAGAGCTGGAAAAGAAACGAGAGATTTCTCACCGCGCTGCCGCCGTTGGATCCGCGCGCGACCGTGTCTATCTCTCTGGATACGTTTCCACCTCTATCTTCTCCTCCTCCTCCTCCTCCTCCTCCTTTTGTGCGCCGTTATAACGACACCGTAAATAAGATATCTCGCATGAAATATAAGACCGACATTTGTTTTCGAAGGAGAACGGGCGCTTGAAAATGGACGTGTACGACATGTGTAGGGAAGACGTATGAGTCTAAGTCGGTTGCGTGTCATTCAGCAGCTCAGTCGGGGATAGATATGCGACATTATGTACGCGTTTGTGTGTGTGCGTCACTTTTTAAATAACTCGAAATAATCATAATCCAATAGATCATGAGATATAGAAAATAGCGGCGCGTCACAAACAAAGACAATTCTCGATCTCGGTACTTAGCTTTAAACGATGCCGATCAGGAGCGTTGAGCGGCATTAATGCGATACGCGGCTAAATAAGGTTCGGATTCAGCGAACAAGCGGAACGGCTGAATCAGGTACACGCGAAGGTCTTACGTATCGGAACGAGTTCGACATATTCGCGCGTTCGTGTGTTGGGATACGATCAGGTGCGCGTAAGTGCATTTCTAAGACGGCATAATGGCGGAGTGCCGCGCGTTTAGGAGGAGGTGAGAGTCTGCTCTTGCACGGCGACCGTCTCTGAACGCGCTGAGAGGCAAAGCATTTAACGTCGCGCGCGGGTAATAAACGTTTTAGCGATGAATTTAACGCAGCTGCGCCGCGCGTAAAATGCCCGTACGTCGCGCGAAACGTCGAGGTTTCGAAATTTTAAACACGGCCGTGTTTCAAATCAACCATATCCCCGACCGTGTATATAAGTCGATCCGCGAGTAACGTTAAAACTTCGGAGTCGAAAAACGGCCGGCTGACCTCACGCTGACGACAAGTCTTGTCGTCTGAAATCGATAGTTTGGGATGTAGAAATTCCAGAGATCGTAGAGAATTTTCTATAAAAGCGCGATGACGTTTATCGTTTTCGATTTATTTGTTTCCGAGCAGCGCGAAAACTCTTTAATAGCCGCGTGCCGACGTTATCGGACATCGGGACACAACATCTCCTCGAAGTGACCCGGAGAGAGGTTTTGGGCGCATTTTTGACGAGATCCGTTCGCAGCTTCCATCGCGAACGAACCCCGCCGAGGTCACCGGCGTCGGCTGGAACTCGACCGGTGATTCGAACGAGAAACGAAACGAGATAACTTATGCGCGCGGCTGACTCAGGTTCCTCGTTATTTTGGATCGCGTCATAAAATCTCGGTCTTAACAACGCACGCGAGAGGATATCCCACCCTGCAGGCTGGAATTGAAAGATTCCTGGGAACGCGTCGGTCGAACGCGAAAGAGAAAGAGAAAGAAGAACGCGGAGCGAGCGAGAGGAGAGAGGAGAGAGAGAGAAACCGCAAATATCTCCTTCGACCGCGAGAGCGAACGCTTTGCTAATGAACCCTCTCATCGCCCTCATCGTGCTGATTAACGACTGCTCGAACGAACCGACCAGGCTTTGCGCGGTCTGATCAATATCGCGTTTTTTAGGAAATTATTTCTGCATGAGCGACCGGCCGACTAGCGACTCAAACGAGAGAGACGCGGTCCCGCGACTCTATTTTATAATTATTATTATTATTATTAATTCCACGAATTGTAATAGACCGTAAACCTTTCGTCTGGTCGGCATCTATCTCGTTAGCCACCCAAGTTTTTTCAAGATTGCCAATAAAATTCCGCTTTCTGCTTCATTAGCGTATAAAAAAAAAAAAAAAAAAAAAAATACTAGTTTTATTGCTTTAACAAAAACTTCTGTCAGTTTATTAGCAAAAAAATTACCATTACGCTGCCGCCGAATTTAACGTCGCGCTCTCGAAAATTACGGGTTACAGATCTGTGCGCGCATTCCCGATTAGTTTTACAATCCCTGATAGACGTCATTAATTGTTACGTCGCATTATCGACAAACCTGTCATTAAAATTGTTCGTAAAACACCTTTCTCCCCGTTCTCGAAAGAACGTTTGCGCGATTAATCGAACGCATTAAACGAAGACGAAGCGCGCAATTCGTCATTCGAATTCTAAGAATACGTTCGCGACAAAGCGGATACTTTTATGGAAGACGCTGTCATTATGCGGAAGAGCATACAGAGAGACAAAAAAAGAAATCGAGTAAAAAGGGCGGTGAAAAATAATCGTAATTGCTCGCCCGTACATAATGAGAGAGAACGAATGCCTTTAATAAAATAATTATTGAAAGCTAATAGATTCTCGGAACGCATTAACGAGTTTTGTTCTTCTTATTTTTTTTCGAGATAAATTAGCGTTCGCATCGTGTGTGCGCATCGAGCATAAAAGGAACACGTTTATGCACGCGTGCAAGACACGTGCAAAATTGTCGCGAGCACGCATGCACGCGTGTACAACAGAGACAGACACACGTACGCGTATCTCCGCGTAATGGCCACAGAACACTCTCCCTTCTCTCTCTCTCTCTCTCTCTTTCTCTTTCTAATATTCTCGGTATGTGGAATTCACCCAGCCGTATAAATTGCCGATCGGACAGGTGGCCGACAAATCGCCGTCGAAGGAAAATATATATACGGGATATGTCCCGTTTTTCCCTCTCTCCCCTTTCCTCACCTCGCGCATACACGAACGCACGCGCGCACACACACCTACGCGAGATAATCTAAAATATATCTTCATTCCCTCCCTTTTTCTCTATGCATATTCGCGCGACGATCGGTTTTTGTTTTTCCTCTCTCGCTGTTGATTAAGCCGGATATATATATATATATATATATATATACATGTACACGTTGCCGATCGCGCGCGTCTCGTTCGCATGTGGGGATTATCGGTATGCGGGATTACTGACCCGCATAAATCTCCGATAGAGGCAGAGCGTCGCGCGATGGGCGCCGGCCAGCCAGCGGCGGCAATTTTCCGATGATTTTCGCTGATCGCTTCGACCGGGCGAATCGACTGGCGCGGGGAACGCGATAGAAAAATAATAAAGCGTATATAGGAAAGAGAACGACGCGCGCATCCGATTCTAACGAGATATTTATCTTCGGTTCTTTTTTTTTTTTTTTTTTTATTTTATTTTGTCTCTCCCTGTTGATCGCTCCCGGTCGAGATCGCGCCCGGTCAATTAAAAAGAACAACGAGAATTATAATCGGACGAATCGATTCTCTCCCGACTCTCGTGTTCTTCTCGTTTTTCAACCTCACTAAGACAGCGAGTGACGGGTTTTCGGCAGATATTTAGGCCGATTAATTTAATTATCGCGATCAATAGTGCGGGTATGCCCGCTTGTAGAGATCATGCGATAATTTGCATAGTGATGCGAGCGATTCGGCCATTCGAGAAACCGGACCGGGTATATAAACGCGGAAGAGACCGAACCGCCGCGTCGTCGAAACCGGCGCTTGACGACGAGGGAACGAGGACCGATCAGGACCGAAGCAAAATGGGCCGAAGCATGTTGTCAAGCGAATTTATTTTTCTCCCGTGATGACGCGCGAGAGAGAAAAACAAAGAGAGATTCGGGACGAACGAACCAGTCCCGTCGGGGATCTTGAGATCGGGTCGCTTTGTCCGACGATCGTTTGAGACGATTAATTTGATTATCGCGGTCTGATAGCAATTTACATAGTAATACGCGGCTTACGACCGAGAAAAAACGATCGTGCAGCAGGATCGACGGAGACGCGATGAGAGATACACTCTCGACGAGAGAAAGAACGAGCAAAGTGGACGGCGAATTGCTCGCGCTCTCGCCGAATTCCCCGCTTACACGTTCCCTCGTTGTTTTAGATTAGAGAATTCGATTATCGCTGTCGCCTCTCTCCGAGGACGAAAGGTTTCTATTCCAAAATGCTATGCGCGGTGATTTACATGCTAATACACAGAAGCCCCCTTCTCTCTCTCTCTCTCTCTCTCTCTCTCTTTCTCTTTCAGATATACAACGCACCTCTCACATACCGCGCATTGAAACGCGCAGAACGTAAGATAAATTAAAGGTCCCCTCACACGCACACGCACACACCGCGAGGCTGCATCGTCGCGCATCATCTACCGTTAATATCGCTGAGAAAATTTACGAGCGGGTTGAAGATGAGGGTGGAGGAAGAGAGAGGAGGAGGAGGAGGAGGAGGAGGAGGAGAAGATGATGGGTTTTATTTATTCAGATTCGACCGGGGTCTCGCGACTCTGCACGGAAACAAATAAATATTTCGGTGAATTGGCTCTATCCCAACCGCGAGTGATTGATATATCTTACCTCGTGACTTTCGTTTCTTTTTTTATCTTTCTTTCCTTCTCGATGCTTTTTGTTTGTTAGTCGTCCGGTTTTATATTTGTTTGAAGAGATGCATATTTTATTGCGCGCGCGTATGTGTGTGTGTATGCAGAGACCAGAAAACTGCGCGCGCGAGGCTAGGTATAGTTTAATATTGTCCGCGTTGTGTGATCGACCGATCTTCATTTCATTAACAATGGCACCGGGAAAGATGCGCTTCTCATTATTTCCCATGCATACTAATCGCCTGATAAACCAGCTGCCATACTCGCGTTTCTTTTGTGAAGCGTCTTGCATTCCGACGTGTCTAACCCGCGTAATATTATAAGAATCCGTTTTCACTGTCACGTGCACGTCATACATACGAGAGTTCATTTCTGAAGTGTTAATAAACGCTTTCTCTCTTTCGTCTCTCTTTAACGCCAGAAGCCCCGAGGAAAGGAGAAAGAGAGAGGAAAGAGAAGAAAGAGATCGAGGAATCGAGAGACCGCTGGAAAGGAAAGGGGGATGGGTTCGGAAAGTGTCGGGGCGGCCGAACCGGGAAACAAAAGAATTGGGGGGCCGTACTTGAAAAGAGCACAATTGAAATTCAAGATCCATATGCAAAGAGCGCCGCAGTCGGGGAAGGAAGAGAGAGAGAAAGCTGATAGGAAACGAAGAAAGGAGAACTCTATATCGAATAATCTAACCTCGCCCTCTCTCTCTCTCTCTCTCTCTCTCTCTCTCTCTCACTCTTGACTCCTTTTCTCCGTGTCTCCTCCTTTTCCTCCTTGTCCTCGGTTTCCTGCGATATCGCGAAGGAGGAGAGATAAAGAGAGAGACAGTGAAACACTCTGTATTCTCTAAATAATTGATTTAACATGTGTACATACATTATGCGCAAACATAATAACGCTATGTAAATGGTAATTCCACCCATGCTTGTGCGACGCTGAGGCCCATCCAGTGTGTGGCGTGGGCCGAGTCCAGAGAGCCGCGTCTACCATATCCCGTCGCATCCCGCATCCCCTTCGCCATCCCCCTCCTCCCCGCCGCCGCCTCTTTCTCATGCCGCCCAGTCGGAACCTACGATCGTGGCTTCACCGGGACCCCGCAGAGACGCGAGACCGGGGGTTAAGTTACCGAGTACCTCATATTTTTTCATCCTCCCGGGGAATCTACCCTCTCACCGTTCCCTTTTCTCTCCCCCCCTCCTCCTCGAGGTCCCCCTCGATTTCATCGGAGAAGGGTAATTCCGCCTACGAATTCGGTGAGATCCACTTTTACGAGATCGAGAAGAAGATTAGGGGAAAGGGTGACGAAGTCTGGCGCGATAGGCGCTGAAGAATAAATTTCTGAGATGAAAATCGACGTCTGAGGTCTTTGGACGATTTCCCCGGACGCACTTGAATTCTCCATTAATTCTTCTTCCGAAGCGAGCGCGGCGGTGCGTAAACGGCTCTCCATAAAGAAACACGCGGCGCGGTTAAAAAAAAAAAAAACCCCTAGATCATCACCACACGATGTCATTAAAAGATACACACTTGGAGTTTAAAAAGCTGCGCTCCGAAGATCATCCATACGGGATCCGCGTATGAATTATTAATGAGTCACTTATCGAACAAGATAACAAATCTCTCTATTCGAGGAAGTCCTAGAGAAATGATATATTTCAATGCTTTCTCTCTCTCTCTCTCTCTAATATCTTTCTTCCTGAACGCACATCGCTGATACGAAAGAAAAAACTGTCGCGATGTCTACACGAATTGGCCAGCCGCGCCGCGCCGCGCTGATCGCGCTTAATCGCGATCTCTTTCACACGAGAGCGGGCGAATTCGACAGGAGACTGCGGATTCCATTGGGACATACTCGAAGCGCGTATGCGATGGGTCAACGACACCCCGGCAAATGGTTCGAGGTGCGATAGGCGGCCACAACGGGGCTGGCCGGTAGGGGAGGGACGCACGCGGATGGACGGCAGCGGGCGATCGAGAATGAAGAGAAAGGGAGACAAAGAAAGGATATAAGCGCGATAGCGTGCGCGCGCGAGAGGGACAGAGAGGGATCCTGACAAATTGGAAGGCTGTTAAAGCAAAGGCACGGAGGCGTCGCTCGTTGGAAACTGAGGGGAAGACAGAGAAAGGAGAATCTCGATATACACTCGCGACGAGAAGAGAGAAAGAGTAAGCTCTCGGGAAAAAGACGAGCCGCGCGACACTCGTGTCACGACGGGCCTCGTAGCGGCATTTTTAGAGCCGAAATAAAGTGGAGGAACGAACGTACACCGTCGCACATGGAATATCCGCTGGGCGCGCGTCGTAAGACGTAGGTGGTCTCTCTTCTTGGTAGTTTCTCTCTCTCTCTCTCTCTCTCTTTCTTTCTTTCATCCTCTCTTCCTTTCTCCTTTCGCAATCGCGTCGTTCTCATCCACGTTCGTTCGTTCGTTCGTTCGTTCCATTCTCGCGTTCGTCTCCACCGCGCTGATCTACCGGACGAGCGAGAGCGAGCGCATGTGCCGGCGGTGGTTAGGTGAGCGCACATGCGCTTCTCCGCCGCACATCGGGCTTCTCGAGACGTGAAACTGCGCGACCGCGACTCCCTCGTTCGAAGACCGACCGGACACCCCGTTCTCTCTTTCGTTCTTTCTTTCTCTTTCTCTCTCTCTCGTTGATCGATCCCGATTTGCAATTCGACACGTCAGCGTCAATGCGGCGGTAGAAACTCGAAGAGCTTATATACTCGTTTAATGTTGCTGTTGGCGATTCGGTGCTGAAGTCATTTTTTTTAATTAGTCAAACTCTGATTAAATTATGTATTTTTTATTACAGGGGAAAAAGTAATTACTTCTTTAGTTCGTTTTAATTATGGATTTTCTAATTTGCATCGATAAAAATATGCGAAACTATAACAACAAGCTGAAATTCGTGAGGATATGAGAAACGAACGTTGTTGAAACTATAGAGATATGAGACAAAGTTGATTGAACGACATAGAATCGAATAGAGACTAGGCCGGATTTCGTTGAATCCGACGAATATCTCGTCGAGCGAAGATGCGAGCGAGATATACGGGACGAAGCGCGGCCTCGCCCGTCGTACGAAATGCAAATCGACCGGGATAAAGATGAAATCTGGATAACGGTATCAAAATCTGGAATACTTCCTCGATGCGCGAGCACGATGGGAAAACGCGGCGAGCATAACGTCGTCTTTTCGTGTTCATGTGCTGTGATCTTGATGAAACCGGCGGCGGCTACTCTTGGAAAAAGAGAAAGAGATAGAGAGAGAAAAGATGTTCAAGCTGGAAGCTGCGTACGGAACACGTTGTTGCGAGATCGGCATTAGCGGGAACCGACACCGCGGGTGGGTTTCAGTGAATGATAACCGCGGAACGGTAACGATACTATATCGTGCAGAAGATCGGCTCGGTTGATCTTTCGTATATAACCGCGTGCGTGCGTGCGTGCGTGCGTGCGTGCAAGAAGACGAAATCGTAATCTTAATCGTCCTCGTGACGGGCAACAAGTTCTCTATCTCTCTCTTCCTCTCTCGGGATTCGATCGTGCGTCTTTTTGAACCCTCTTGGACACACGCGCCCGATAAGAACACAGACCCGTTACGTCACTCATCCATCTCCTTCTTCTGGCGCGATCGTGGCTATTGATTTATTGCCGCATTCGATTTCTTCGGACAGGCGCGCGCGCCGACCAGCATCGCTCCCTGATTAGAGGTAGGTATGCATTGTGCATCGATCGTTGACGGCTGACGGACAGAAGTAGAGAAACGATAGAACGGTGTCGCCTTACGCAAGCTCGATGCTTGGAAGCCACGGCAGATAAGCCGACCGGCCGCGATCGGTGACCGAGCCGATCACTCAGGGTCGACAGGTCCTCTCGGTGACGTGAGAAAGAGAGGTGATCGGCCTCGATTCTCTTTCTCGCGTGTGTCTTTCGATACTCGTTAACTATTGACATGATCGTTTGGAGCGAGAGACGTACATGTCAGAGATAATGTAATTTCGCGCTTATAGTATTTCTCTTTTCCGATCCCGAGACTCTTGAGAATCTCTCGATGTGTGAACCCACGTGACCCAAATGCTAATTTCGTCAAGCACAATCAAGGAGAGTGTGTCACGGATCTGACACACTTTTTTTTGACAAATATAAATGTATCGTGTGTTGAATGTGAGAAAGAAACACGGCGTGTGAGAAACGATGCCGTGTATACGCGGCACTTATTCGGTTTAAACGTTTCGTAAACGGAGAGACTCCTCTTGCCGATCGATAAGATCAGATTCCCTTCCTCGTTTGAATAATATGAAAAATCGAGATAGATGGATAAATGGAGGGAATAAGAGAGAGGGATCGCTGTAGATGCATATGTATCGGGTGGAAAAGGGGGAAGGAATTCGCTCGCGCACAGAGGGTGGCGTGAGGACAAGGTGGGAGAGTCTTCGGGACGAAGACGCACCGTGTCGGTGGAGTGAGTTAGGACCGGCGAGCAACGCTATGCATACCGTCACACCCTGCGACACGCTCCAAATTTGAAATTTAAATTCGGTACCTCTCGCGGGACCACGTTGTACACCGGTTACACACACACACACACAGAAATGCGCTCGCATGAACGCGGAGAAAGATCTGTGCGCACGTTCGGTCATACGTTTCAAAATATTTTCAGACGCATCGAAAGACATTATTTAATGCGAGAAAGATTAGCAATAAATCGATGTACACTTTTTTCAATATTTTCTCTCGCACTCAAAATCAGGTACCAAAATGCGTATCGGAAATTTAAATCTTCCAAAAAGCGAGAAGAACGTTCGGAATCGAATTTGTATCGAGGACAAATCGTCCACGGATTTTTATTCGTCGCTTTTCGGAACATCCGGCGAAACGCACGCGAGAGCAGAATGGAGGAAGGATGTATCGTCGTTTTCACGACAACCGACCTGGCTGTTAAGTCGTTTCCGCTCGTCGTGTAACACACACACACACACATACGGGAATAGTAATTCGAGACAAGCCCTGCGCTCTATACGGTCCTTTCACCTCCCGTCTTCTCCCTCTTCCACGAGTTGTGAAGTTGTCTCGAGTCGTGTATGATTGTCTTGTCTGCTTGTCGCTGTCGATCCACGATCGCGTTGAATGCGGGCGAAGGGCGCTTTTAGGGTGAGCTTGTTTTTCGAATGTCAGCCGAAAATCCGAGCGCGTGCTCGTTCGACTTTTGCATCTCGAGCGATGCAGTGCTACTGTCACACGCAATTATAGGTTTTTCTTTTTTTTTTTTTTTTTTTTTTTTTTTTTTATCTTCGTAGAAAAGAAAGTTCTGCTTGTAGAACCGATTGAGTGCCTGTCTAAAAGAAAATAATTTATCGAATTCTCGTCGCATTTTGTGTCAATTTTATTCTTGAGATTATTGTCTCTTCTATCTGTCCATGTTTAATCGCTACCTATGTTCTAGCGAACATACGTAATCGCGTTTCCCTCGGTTGTGGTCGAGACAGAGAGAGAGAGAGAGAGAGTTCGTAATTTCTCTCGTCCCCATCCGGTCTCTTCTCTACGGCATTCCACGACGACACACGCCGCGAGTGGCTCGCGTCACGTGACACGTGTCCAGACCGACGGAGGCGCATAATGCACGTGTCGCACGCACGGTGCGTAGCGGCTGCCCCGGCATGCAGCCGACGTCGACAGGCGGCGGCTGCACTTTCTCTTTTCCCGTCGATAATTCGCATCGTAGATGATGCGAAACCGCATCGTTACGCATATCTCTCTCTCTCTCTCTCTCTCTCTGCGTCGCGATGCCACGCATTTAAAGAGGTAATTTTGACGCGTTATTAAAAAACTCTATTTCGTACAGTTTTGAATCAATCCACACGAAGAGAGTGAATGTCGAGTTGCGGGTAAAAATACGCTGCGACGTTTTCAAATTCGAAGAAGTGTCTGACAAATTTCCGCTGTTGTATCGAAGTTTCGTAAAAAAAACAATTCAAATCGTCAAATTTTCGATCAAATTGATACGAAAAAAAGTGGCCATCAAGTTCGACGATGAATAGACAGAAGTGCGCGAAACCTAGAGTTAAACCTTTTATAACTACATAGGAGAGAAAGAAGGGGAGGATGGCCACACAGCATTTGCGGTTCCTTTAATAGCCGCTATATAGCGATACGGTTGAATAGTTACTAAAACGTTGCGGCGGTCGATTGAAATTGTTTGCCGTAACCATCTCGCGCTCATCGAAAATATTGCACCGAGTGTTTTAGTGCGCCTCTTTCCGCGGTCGTCTATATACCAGAGGAGAAACTATAGTTATCTATCCCGGAATTACCCTGCGCACAACGCTCCGTACAACGCGTCAGATAGCCGTGTACGTACATAGATTGGAAATAGCTACGCGCTAAGAGCAAACCCAATAGCTCTTACATATATATATAGATAGAGAGAGGGACACGTCTTCGTCTTACGTGGCTCGAGTTTGCTCTCGAGCAACTTCAGAAGTTGCGCAATGTCAAAAGAGAAGAAAGATCGAGCGATTCGATCTCTTCGCCGAGTTATTTTACGTATTTATATCTTGTTGCATATTTATATTACAGTCTGAAGATAAATATCTTGACGTGATACTCTCGTGTCGAGAGAGAGAGAGAGAGAGGGAAAGGAATAACGACGCTGTTTAAAATGCAAATTTGGAAGAAACACGATTATCAAAAGCGACGGAGTTAAGTCCGTCGGATGTTCAGCGGGTAAATCTCGTCGGCGTTGGCGAATAATCCCGAGGTCAATCTGCTAAGGCTTTCCGCGAAGTTTATTAGGAGGCGATATAGAGGCGATAAAGAGAAGAGGTGAATTCTCTCTCGCTCTCTCTTGAATCTTACTCCGTGAATTCGGAGGCGCGTGTCTATATATTCCAAGTTCTTCGCGAGAGTACTCGAATTAGACCGGCACGCCGAAGCCGAGCAGCGCACAAACTAGAGAGAGATACTCTCTCTCTCTTCACAATGAGACGGATTAGAACGCAACTGATCCCGCGGCTTAAAACGGGAGAGTATTACCTCGCGATGTCCTAAATACTACTACTACTCGCAGTTTATCAAATCCGTGCATTTCAAAATTATGTATTTGCAAAGCTCTCGCAAAAGCATACCAGGCGAGAGCGTTCTTCAGGTTGAGACCAGAGATAACAATTGTTACGATAACACGCGAAACTCAGAAAGAACTTTCATTCTGAGATTTAGACTCGGGAATTGTGTGTGCTCGAAAGTTTCGCAGACTTCCGTCGGACTTTGGGAAAACCGCCGCGCTCTCGGATTGATCCCAAAAGTTTTTCATACTCGACGCAATTTTTTTTTGTTTTTTTTTTTCACCTGTCGCACGCTCGGCCCGCGATCGCTTCGCGTCGATCTGGATGCGGCGAGATAATTGCAGCTCGCGCGAGTGCCACTGTCAAAACATGAATGGTGGCGAGAGACGGGAGATCGATGGGGCGAAGAGATAGAAACGCGCGAGGACTAACAGAGAGGGGGGTGGGAATAAAAAGTCCGGATGGATTTTACAGCGCGCAGTTTTCACCTTTGAGATTCCATCCGGCGCGTTCGGGGGTAAACGGGGGAGATGATGGGCGACACTGTGTATCTGTGCCGACTGTAGGGCGCTCTAGCCTAGGAATTCAAGGACCCGCAGTTTGTGTGCGAGATCCACGAGAACGTTGTCCCGTGTGGAGGGGTGAGAAAGAGAGAGGAAGAGAGAGAGAGAGAGAGGGTGACGGCTCGATATTCGGACGAATATCGCGAAACGGAAGAGGACGAAGAGCGAAGTGACACCGTGAAAGAGAGGCAGCGAAGAAGCATGAGAAAGAAACGACGAAGAGGAAGGAAGGACATGCGACCGCAGAAGTTAAAGAGAGTAAAGGTGCAGAAGAGATACAAAGAACGCGCGGGAATAGGAAGAGAGACGAGAAGGGACGGGAGGAGAAGAGAGGGCGGAATGCGCCGGGCGCGTAGAAGAGACGAGGAATGGATCGACGAAACGAAGAGGAAGAGGGAGAGAGAGAGAGAGAGAGAGAGAGAGAGAGAGAGAGAGGAGAGTCGAGGGTTGGTAGCAGCCCAGACCCGGTCGATACGACCACTACCACCAACATCACCACCGCCACTTCTACCACAAGCGGCGCGATGCAGAACACAACCTGGTCTCTACGCGTATATGCACCGATATATACACGAGATCTTCCTGCTTCTTTCTTCCGTGCCGCTCTTCTCTCTTTTTCTCTTTTTTTTCTCTCTCTCTTTCCCACTCTTTCGCGATGTGCTCACTTCCCGATATTTTTTCACCCCTCGCAACGTGCTCTCTCGACGATCCGCCATTTTGAGAGGGAGCGTTCCGATCCCCCTTCGACAGGTTGACTTCCTCACGGTGACTTCGGCACGTACATGCCTTTTCTTTAAATTATCTTCTGGTCTAAACGTAGTTTTAATTTCTCATCGTGCGGCGTATTATGTAGTATTACGATATAATTACATTCGACAGAAAGAGGAAGAGAGAGAGAGAGAGAGAGAGAGAGAGAGCGATGATGCGATATGCTATTAAGTATGAAGTTAAGATACAAGAATAAAAAAAAAAATTATTTCCTTGTAGTAAATAAAACTGTGTATGGAAAATTCTTCGAAGTATATTATCTTTTGCAACATCAGCTGAATGTTTTAATTTCGCAATTAAAACAAAAAGAACGGGAGAAACTGAGCCGCGTGTACTGAAATAGCATTTCCTTTTTGATTGCAGTGGTTCTGTTGGACACGACGACGGAGGAGAAACTTGAATGGACGAGATTCCCGTATGGGCCTCAAGCCAGCACTCCTGGCGTAAGTATACACGCACTGAATTTTTCACCACTACATGGAAGAGAGTCCTCTTTCTATTTTTAGCAAAAAATGTTTAGTCTTTCCTCGATAAATCCAAAAAAAAAAAAAAAAAAAAAATTCGAAAAAAAAAAAAAACTGTGATCAAATGTAGTAATTCACATTCGCGTTGCGACTGGAGTAATGATCGGAAGAGCAAAAGTATGAACACGAACAACTTTCAATCCAAGAAAGCACATTACAAAAAAAAAAAAAAAAAAAAAAAAAAATCACATCGAACGTATCGCCAACTCGCCGTGTAGATAGATCGGGAAATTTTTCGCAAGTAAGTCCGAATTCGTCGGTTCTCAACGGAAGGACGAAACAATTTCTTAAATATCACAAATTTCCGAGAAATATTTAACGTACCGGCAGCACAGCAGCAACACAGTGAAATTCCTGTCGGCTCAGGAATTCTGCTCATTCGCGTTTGCACGCGCGGCATCCTTTTCCGCGAGAGAGACCAAAGGAAAATATTAAAAATGTCTCAAACATAAATTAATATGTTTCCTTCCCTCTCTCTCCGAAGTGATTACTTCTAGAGAGACGAAGAAAGAAAGAGAGAGAGAGAGAGAGCGAGTAGTTCTCTCGTTCTCTTCTCCTCCGGGCGATCACGGTACAAAGAGACGGCTTTAGACGGAAAAAAATTCCAGAACTTCCCGACATTTTCTTTTCTGCGTTCTCTTTTTTTTTCTCCCTCTTTCTTCTGTTCGCGGAGAGGAGATCTTTTGGAACTCGACCGGCCGGGTTCCGGAGGTACCAGAAGCACTTTATAGTCTCGGTGCGCGCGCGGCACATACGTGGGCTCCTGCTGGCCGATGCGCTCTCTCGGCGCCATGTTTGTTTTTCAGTTGTTAAGCGCGCAGCGGGCCGCCAGACAGGTTTAAATCAGCCTCCACCTCTCTTTCCGTTTCTCTTTTTCTTCCTTCTTCTCTCGTCTGTCCCTCTTCTCTCTCACCGCTGATTCCTTCCTCCATCACCTCCCGCTTTCTCCTCCTCCCTTCTTACCAACCCCCCGTTTCTCCTTCGCGCTCTTCGGCCGAACACCGCGCGGTCCATGAGTCAGTCCGGGCGGGTAACAAATTGCTTTTTGTTTGAACGGACAAATTAGTGATACGGCCGCGCCGGCTGAGGTGCCGCGATCGAAAATGGAAGGAAAAAGGAGAAGAAGACACACCGCGCTGTTTATTTAAACGTCGTATAGGTACCGTGAGCGCAACATCGACATCCAACTTCTCCGTGTGACCCCACGTGGGTGTCAACCGGATATATCTCGCATATCCGAGGCTGGATCGCGACGATAAACTCCGCGGCTTCGGTTTTTCGGTTGAGAAATAAGCGTCTTATTCCCATTCGGAGAGGTTCGAAGTGATAAAAATAAAATGTAGACAAGACACGCGTTGTAAAACGATGCGGTCTTTTGTTATCGAAAATCTTTTTTTTTTCTTTTGCATCGACGACGATAGGTAATCGAACTCGACGGAAACCGCACGCGCGTGTCCTCCTTTTTTCTTTCTTTTTTTTTCTTCTCTCGCTGCGTCAATCGTTAGTGCCGCGGTGCTAATCGACCAGCGTAACGCTCTGTTTGAGAAGCTTCTTTGAGGCTGCTGTTGATTTTTCTGGGTGCTAAATGCCCGAAGCGTCTCTCCCTGCCCCTCGGACATGTACGAGAGAAAACCCGAAGAAGGAACGGATGCACCGTGCGGAGCCGTGCGCGGGGAGTCTAATCTTTTTTTTTTTTTTTTCCCGGTATGACCCAAAAAATGTTCTCTCGCCTCGTCCTTCTCTCCCCCCCCCCTCTTCGTGAACCACTCGAGTTCACTTTGCACCTCCCGTTCCATCTTGCACGTCGGAAGTGCCTGCGTTCAAATACGCGTTTCGCTTCTCCCTTTCTCTCTTCCACTTTCGTGGACTCTCGAGCGCACGTGCGCTCCTCGTAAAAACGGCTACGACATTAGTTACACCTACGAGCCCCTTTAAAGTTCCTCCCAAAGTCAAAGGTCCGTATTTTCACCGCGCATTTAGCGCCGAGTGTTAACGCCTATGCCTGACACTGTCGTCGTCGTCGTCGTCGTCGTCGTCGGCGTCTACTGACACATCGTGTTCCTCTTATTTTAGGTAAATAGAACTTTGCGGATCGTCACATATTTATAGAACATTCGAGATTGCGCGCTCTTAACTTCCGATTTCAGAAACGTCGCGTCATCTTTCGCTCGTCTTTCTCATTTAGAATTTCCCGGTCGAGACTTCCGAATTGTGGAATTTCACACGCGTTTCGTCGATCGGACGCGCGGCGGAGACAAGATTTGTCCATTGCCCGATCCTCGTGCGGATAACGCGGGATGTTCCTTTCCCGGGTGTTCGAGGAATTCACGTGCGGCTTTTCCTTCACGCCGCAAGAAGAATGTTGTCCGAGGGCCCCGAGAATCCTCTTAGGCCAGTCCAGATTGATCCGCTTCCCCGTGCGATCCTCTCTCTTTCTTTCTCCTCGGAGGGATGTGCCACGTCGCCGCGTCCGAAAGCAAGATCGATAAAAACGAGAGTGCTTTCACGACTCTCGTGTGCCCCACGACCTAATCAGTTCTCTCGGACGGGGATTAGCGCTCGCGCGCGCGTTTCTCTCACGCACGCCATTAGCTTCGATCACACGTGACAGGAAATTTGTCTCCGGGGATGATGAATAATTTAGCTTGGGAAGCTGCGGGTTCCAATTAGCGGAACCACATCGTTTATCTCGCCGTAACAATCATAAAGATGATATGTTTGTGGCGACGGAGAGAGAGAGAGCGGAGAAAAGTGTTGTAAAACATTATTTTTCCCCGTACGAAAACAAGTGTAAGTTGTTTGGCGAGAACACACGTCGACTTCTCTCGCGTTTCTTCTCGCATCAGTTAAGACAGTCAGAGATACACCTCGTGAGTTTTAATTAAGCCAAAGAGAGAGACGAGAGAGTTTATTTATAGATCTATCGCACAGAGAGAGAGAGAGAGAGAAGGGTCACGTGGTATATTTGCGGCGCCGTCTTTGTGGATGCTCTTAACGTAACTCTAATCACTCTTCTTCAATCGCCATTAATATCCTCCCCGGAACGCGCGATAAATACGCGCCGTTACAGCTGATAGCGGGGCGGTTATTAATATACAAGCAAACGGAATTAGCTCGGAGTATTTGAACAAGCCAACGAGGGATGGGTGAGGCACAGGGTGAGTGTGTGGGCACACAGAGCGAAAAGACGCTTTGATGCCGGCGTGGTTGGCGAGGGTCAAAACTCGCATCAAGGGCCGAAGATATACGCTCTTCGAAGTTTTTTCTCTCTCTCTCTCTCTCTCCCTCTTTATTACTGTTCTATATGTCTCTTATCCGCGACTTTCGATAAAAGATGCGGATAGACCTGCCGTCGAAAGTGTGTGTAGGTGTATTATATTTAATTATAAGATTTCACAAAACATCAGGAAAGAGAAAAAGAAAGTTTTTTTTTGATATGGATGAGTTATTCGAGAGAAACTGTAAACAGCGCTCTTCGATTTCGCTCCGGTCGCCTTACTTCGAGGCTAATTTCCATGCTTGAGAAGTCGTAACCCGATCATGGCTGCTCGAAATGAAGAAATTTCTTTCTCTCTCTCTCTCTCTCTCTCTCTCGCGCGCGTGTGCTCACCTTAAGAGGAATATCGACTTGCACTTCGCTGCGAAAATCGACGGAGAAGTCGAAGTGGTTTCCGAAGTTCAACGTGTGGAAAAGCTATTTCCGTTAACGCGCGCAAGCTACGCGCTTAGGTTCGATATCTTTCAGGATATTTCCGCGGATGTGGCGGTCTTCG
The DNA here is from genome assembly GCF_002006095.1 of Pseudomyrmex gracilis. Lineage (NCBI taxonomy): Eukaryota > Metazoa > Arthropoda > Insecta > Hymenoptera > Formicidae > Pseudomyrmex > Pseudomyrmex gracilis. The sequence goes on from NW_018020634.1 coordinate 808,614, forward strand.
CAATCGCTCCGAGTCGGATTTCTTCTCCAATAACGACCGCTGAAAATCGGATCGATTTCGTCGTCTCGCGTTTCGTCGAATTTATTCTATGAATAGGAGAAACGCGGGCGAAATGGGACGCGAGACGCGACGCGACGCGACGCGCGCGCGGTTTAATGGGAAGGCGAGAAACACAGAGGCCCCCATTGGTCCATTGAGAATAACGGTCTCTTCTTCTTCTTTCCACGTAGAAGGTGAGCACCACGGTGGCTCCTCCGCTATCTCGGGGAGATCTCGCGTCGTCTTTTTCACCCGGAAAAATTTATCGTTCATTCGATGCTCCGCGCGCGCGGAGCTCGTTTTCTAATACAACGATCGATTGTGAGGGAAGAACGGGCGGAGGACATCGACAATTTAGAAAGTCTAATAAACAATGATGGGACAATTTTCGGAAAATACTGTTCGCTGTGTACTTTTATGCTCGGTGTCTCGTTAAAGTAAATTATTGAACGACCGGTGCGCACGGAGGCGGGATGAGGAGAGTTCGAGGGCGTTTACAAGCCTCGTCGAAGACTTTCCGAAGACATCGGGAAAAAAAAAATCCACGTTAATAAGTCTCAAATAGGCGCGCAGTGAGATTTATCTCTCCACGAAGATAAAAAGAACCGATAGTCTTAATTCCGGACTTAATTCCTCTTATATAGATTCCCCGATCGATTGTGAATTATCGAGACCTCGACCGGAGGAAAAATCTACTTCAAACCGTCGATAGAAAATCCGTCTCTAAATTGTCATTCGTCACGTCCTCGTTAAATTGTCGAACAAAAAACAAAGCTTCAACAAAACACGCGGCGATTATTCCACAAAACAATAATAACGTTCCGAAATTTTTCACAAAAAAAAGTTGCTCGCGAATCGCGAGATCGCCAGAAGTATTGCGGAACTCGACTGCCGAAAAGTTCAAAAAAGAAAAAAAAGAAGAAAAGAAAAAACGCGTCCTCTTTTGCCATTCCGCTCCCGTTGGATGCTCATGGTAGCCGAGTTCATCTTGCAGCTGATGAAACGTGGCTGATCGCGGTCGCAGTTCCGGCGAAAAGACCTGCCTGCTTCTCGGTTCGCACGTGGCACTCAGGCTTCTATCTGACCGTTTCATCTTCCGCTTCCTTCATCTTCATCCATCCTCGTCTTTCATCCTCCCTCCCCCTTCTTCTCTCGCCGTCCCTCTCTCCGCCGGCGGTTTCTCTTCCTCGTTCCCCTTTTATCTCTTCTCTTACCGCTTCTTTTTACCAGCGGGGACCTCTCCTTCCCTCTCCTTCCTTCTCCTCCTCATCTTCTCCAACGCTGCTTCTCTCTTCCTCCTTCGCTGTGACTCCGGCTCTTTAACCGCGCCCGTATCTGCATCTAAATGCGCTCCCCGAATGCGAAATTCTAAGGGCGTCACGTAGCGATATGTGACTCGTGGTAACCGTGTCTCCTCTTCGCAGACTCCTCCTCAGAAAACCTGCCTTCCCGGAACGCGACACGAGACCCGCGAGAACATAATCGACGTCAATGAGCGCATAATGTACAGTTCTCTAAGACAACGTTTGTCTCGTCCAGATTATGCGCGCAACAAAAACAAAAAAAAAAAACATTTCGGACGCCACAAAACTCGACGCAGCATTAAAGCGCGCGCGAATGTGTACATTCACATCCGATTTTATATCTCGCGGACAATTAAATACGGAAAGAAGGGACACACACATACATACGCACACGTACGATCTTCCCTCCTTCACAGAGCACACGCAAGAACCACGTAACGCAGCTGTGAACATTTTACGACGTCGAGCGGCAAATAAATATCGGGTTACTTTCGGACCGTATCTGAAATAGACTAACGGGCTATTAGCTAAATATTTATTAGCCAGATAAGCACCTGATTTATTTTCCCCTTCACGTTACGTGTGCGTTACGTTATAGGAGATCCCATTGATCGCGCGCGCGCGCCTCATCGGTATTGACCCGCCGCGCGTCTAGCATTTAAAAACATCTTCATCGCTCCTGTGGTGTCGTAATTCCAGAGAGACTGTCTGCACGCGGCATATTGATCATTTGAGATCGGTATTATCGGCGATACCGCTTTTTTTATTCGGATTTTTATCCGCTCTCTCCCCTTCTTTCCAAACTGTACCTCTGTGATACACACACACACACACACACACGCAAAGAGAGAAGAGACATTGTGCATTCTCTTCGTCGCTCGTCACCGCGGCGCTTATCACTTCGAGTTCGGAAATTCGAGACGTACTTGTATCCTTCCTTCTTTTTCTCTCGCGCCTCTCTACGAGCGATTCTCGCTTACCTTGCGTCTCTCTAAACCGGCGAACACGCGCGTTTACGATACAACTTTGCCAATCGAGACAATCGATTTCGCGCTAACGCAATCGCATTTCCGCTTCTTTTCCGAGTAAACGATTCTCCAGCGTTCGCTTTCACGTCGATTTATCGTCTCTTGTGTCACACAAACGATATCGGACGACGCGAACGATAACGAAACGTTGACTATGTTGTACGATGCGATCATGCATACCGATCTTCTGACAAATCGTGTTTGGGAGCGTTATTGTCGATAATAAGAGACGCGCACAACCACACATTCCCGTGGAATAATCATCGTAAAAGTATTACAGTGTCTCAAGTAACATCACACACGCGTGTCCACTGTGACGTTTTTAAAATGTCTCTAATTTTTTGTTTACATCAGAGATTTAAGTGGAATGTAATCTCACGAGAAATCTAAACGCGATATAAATATATATATATATATGTTCAAACAATTTCTTTTTCCCGCAACTTAGGAATTGTTTTTTGTGGTTGTATTTCAAACGTTCGTATTTTCCTGATCGTTCCATTTCCGAAGAAATTTTCACGCTCGTCGATGTGATGACGAAACGATTCGACATCACGGGGATGTGTTTTATTGTGAACTTGGACGCGATCGTTTAACGACGCGGGATATCGAGCGCGAGTAACGCGCGCGGGAAATAGTAAAACTCGTTCTCACGGAAACGCGTCGGCGAGTTCTCGAATTGCAAAACGGCCGCGCGCCGCGTTCACTCGTAAAGTGTCACCGAGGCGGCGCGTACACCGGGACTACCCCGTATAATCAAGGAACCTCTTTTGCATGCGGGTATCGAACGAAAAGTATCGATTACAGATTTTTCATCAAACCGCGGCGCGGCGCGCAGAAACAAAACCGCCCGAATCTTTTAATTGCAGACATCCACAGTCGGTGCACATTTTGCAAAAACCTCGCAATAGTTTTTCTTATTTTTTTTTCTTTTTCACGTGTGCGCGTCTCTATTAATGGTCGCGCGTCTCGTAATTAAAAATTGACGATTATATTCGAGCGGAATTTAAATCCGTTTGAAATGAAAAGATGCAGTTTTTATATTCAAACGGTTGCGAGAGAGACAAATTATGGATATGAGTCGATTTATTTATGAGGTATTAAGGTCGGGCTGCCATATATTTAAACGAGACAAATATGGTCGGAATAGATGTAACGTGATAAGATAAAGTGTGATGAGAGCCGTAAAATTCAATATCAAATGAGCGCGTGGAGCGCGCGTCTCTCGTAAAAAATCTAATTTATTTTCGTTCGTTTCACTTTCGTCCCTTGCGTAACTATTGAGAATTGGAGAAAATTTTTTTTTTTTTTTTTATCGTTTTTTGTTATCGCACAAAATTACGTGAAAAATCGACATTGCTCGCGGAACGCGATCGTTAAACATTTCTGGATTAAAATCCACCGCTCTCGCGGATGAGCGGGCATCCTCATGCGCAATTTTCTTATGTACCTAATAATAAACTCCGCGATCGTCTTTTTTCCTTCTATCTATTAAAAATTAATCATAATATATCCGGTGGTCAAAGCTCGCGTGTGTAAATTTTACTTCGTTTTTTTTCTCGAAAGGAAATTTGCCGCTTAATCTGATCGTAATTAAGAAAAACCGACCGCGTGGATGCAAAGATGAGAAGAAGAAGAGGAACGACGCGATCAGGCGCGTAATAAACTTTGCGTTCGTATAACTTCCCGAAGCATTTTTCGCGTTCGTTAAATCCCGCATACTAATTACACGGAAGCCAATCCAATTATTTGTCTTCGGTTCTCATCCTCGCGAGTGATTTCTGAAGAGTTTGCGCAGAAAATCGCCAACCTTCAGGAATTCGCTTCGTAAATTCTTTCTTCTTCGTGCCGCACGCGAATAGAAATCGCGCGGTTATTTTATAGTTAAATAAATAATATCGCGATAAAGGACTTCTGCGTGACATGACGGATGAAATAACAACGAAAATATTGATATGAAGTATCGTTTATTAAAACGCGAGAAACGCGGGACGATTATTAGATTGGCAGAATATAAAAATTGATTGATTTCTTTCATTTTGTCGCGACAACAAGCTTAATAAAAGATCAGATAACAATGTGATTTTGCCGGAAAACTACATAGAAGTCTCTAAAGCGTGTTTCCTTCGCTCATTGAACACGCGATGTCTCTAACGCGATCGGTGTTCAAAACAGGGGAACAGAAATTCTCGACGTCGTCGTCGCGTCAAAACGACATCGGGAAATATCTGGAATTCCGTTTTCACTTTCGGCGCCATATCTTCTTCCTCTAAACGTACGTACTCAGAAGACAGTTGGGACCGACCTCCTCGCGCGGCGAGGAACGAAATTAATGCTAATCCCTCGGAATTAATCCCACGAGCCGAATGATTGAATGGAACCACCTCGGTGGATTATTCTGGTACGCGCCATCGGTCACACGAGTCGCGCTCGGCGCAGCGAGCCGTTTCCACGGGATTAATCACTCCCGGCGCGCACTTCTTTTCCTCCCCCTTTCACGGGAGGAAAAGGAGGAAGGGGGAGAAGGGGCTTTTTTCCGCGTTTTATGACCTCGCGGCTGGATTACTATCGACTTTTTCAAAAGCGCGCCGCCACCGTGCGCGCGCTTTGACAAATAATGCATGATTTTTTCCGCCGCGCGCGCCAGGCATTTTACAGGATTTTTTTTTCCGAAGCGAGAGAGAATCGACAAATGTCGATCGACACCGTCGATTTTTTTTTTTTTTTTTTTATGACGCTGGATTAAGGCGCCTCTGACTCGATTGTAATCGAATCGGATGATTTGAATCTTCAATCGACAACGAGTATAATAAAATAGCAAGGGAGTAAATGTCGTTTTTTTTTCTCGATAGTAAAAAAATAAATTGGCGCAGGCACGCAAGTTTTAGTTGCGATGACAGGAATTCTCTCAGAATCTTATGAAAACTGACTGTAAATAAGGGAACCGAGAGAAGAGAGAAGTCAAAATGATTGTATTAAATCATATTTTTCATCCTCTCATCGAGCATCCAATTTCAGAGGTGTTAACCCACTGAGAGATGCGGTCCGCTTATCAGATCGTATTACGCAACACGACCCCCCCGGTTACTGTAAATCATGTTACGTGTATATAAATTCGAGATAACGCGACGACTGGATCGGGCGAGAGATTAAGCCGCATTAATGAATCGCGCGATCCTCATAATTCCGATTCTCGATAATCGCCCCTTTGTTCCCTTGTAACGGGAGATCGTCTTATCTGCTTAACCACGGGGATGACTCGGGTGATTCACACCGACGATACACGCGCGGCGTTATCTATTTATTGAGAGTGACATTGACCCGCGCGCGAGGAGATGGTGATCGTCATCGCGCGCTCGCTCGTCGGCCGATCATCGCCGTCGATCTCTCGGAATCGCCGATCTCTTTCTCTCTTTCTTTCCTCGCGCGAACATACACCGGGTGACTGTGCAGGTTAAAGAAAAAAAAAAGTTGTTCTTCTTCCTTCTGCCTCCGCCATCGTCTTCCCCCGACATTAACGACGTCGGGAGAACGAAACAGACGAATGATCGTTTATTAGAACTGATAGCGTTTTAACTGGCTGAGATATTTCAGGCGAACAAACTGAAAGAGAGAGAGAAAGAGAGAGAGAGAGAGACAAGAAGGAGGGGAGAACCATGGACCATCCAGTTCGAGGACACATATGTGTCCGCGTATCTGTCTCTCCGCGTGCGTGTCTGCGATCTCGACGCGTGTGTGGGCTCTTCTCTCTCTCTCTCTCTCTCTCTCTGTCTCTCTCTCTTTCTCTCTCGAATTCCGTCCGATTAAGATTTAATTTTTAAATCACGACCATTCTCCGCACGAATCTGCATGATTGTCGAGACACGTGCCATTCAGCGCGAAACGTGATTGCGCTTCGTTTTCTCCGCGACCGCAATATCTATATCCGGGCGGTGTGTGTTTATTTCTGCATAGAGAGGGTGAGATTTCGCGACAGATGGCGACGAGGCCTCCGACGATGACGATTTGCTGACTACGACGTGCTCGAGCGATTACGCTCGCTCGAGCAAGCGGGTTTGTATCATCGAGCAAATATTTGCCGTGGCCGCAAAGTATATATTCCCGGGGCTTCGAACTTGAAACGTTACATTAATAATTAAAATATTCGAAAAGCGAACCGAGGAATCATAAATCGTAAGTATTTTTGTCAAAGGACGCGCGCTGTTTCACTCGGAAATTCAAAAATTTCTCTGAACCGAAAATGAATTTCATTCTGAGAAATGTCGGGATCATTATGCGAAGGTCCGTCCGTCCGTCCGTATAATTGATGAATCGATCTCTCGTTGATCGCGAACACAAGCTGACCTAGCCTAAGTGTGTAGACCGGGTCGCAAACTCGGCGCGACATAACAGGAGACCGACCATTCCTGGGAACCGCACACGCGCGCGCGGCACATTGCGTACTACATACACGCGTGTCAATCTCCATCGCCTTCCGTTTTCACGAGGATTAATAAAAGCCTGTTCTCTCTCGCCCTTGTGCTCTGCAGCAGCGAGAACTGCATATAGACCGTCTTGTGTAAATATTGATTCCCGGTGTTATCGACCCTCCCTGACCAGAAATTTGGGCATTTGATATACACTGTCATCGAACTGTCATGTCGAGCGATTACGTGCAAATAAATAAATACGAAGCGTGCCGATCGCTTTATTATACGCGATCGATCGCGCGCTCAGTAAACAGACCGGGTCTTTTCGTATCGCGCGCTTCTTCCTGCGTTCGAAGCGAAATATTCCGAAATTACACATTTCGCTGTTGATAAGATAGACATAAGAGAGATATTCCAAACAGATGTAGAAAATAACGCTCGCTCTCTATACGTAGATGAGAACAATTTCGAAACACACATCGACACAGAATTATCTTTCCACGACCGCCTTTTGTGTTGGGAGTTCGACGTGTAAGACATGGAAGGAAAGCTTTCGGAATATTCCTGTCTCGTCATCCGTCGAGATGACAGAAATCGTCGTCCCTACCCGTCGATCTTTTAGCTTTCAGGCCGCGCGCGACGGACGTATTCGAGAAACGTACGTACATCTCGGCGAAGATGCGGTCTCGTCTCCGAAAAAGCAGTTTCTAGGAATTAAAATCATAAAGGCGGGGATCCCCGGTGAATACGAAAAACCCCACGTTTGCCATCTGTTTCCTCCCAGGTGAGGACGGGCGACCCACCGCGACGCGCAGGTAGGCTCGCCGCATCGCGGCCCATAAATCTGGACCTTATGATCTCTCTATCCTCCCTTTTGACGGATCTCGAATTCACGATGAATTAATGGGATCGCGTGCGGCGAATACGGGGCTGGGCGAAGAGGTCGAGAAGTCGCGTTTCGGAAAAGGTCAAACGCGGAGAGACCGCCACAAGAGGAAGCAACCGTACACACGTCGTCGCATTTTACGACGCCAATTGTACGTGAGCCAGGTTGCGAGCTCCGCTTGCATGGCCGATGTGGTATATACACTCGCCGACCGTGTACGTGCGTTTCTTTGCCGCGCGATCGTGTGTCGTCTTTATCGATCTGACCTGTGTTCAACGATGTTAGCGATGCGTCGCGGCTACGTATGTACGTGAAACCGGCGCGCGTATACACGAGCGAATTTTCAACACAGTTTGTCGATCGCAAAGTTGATCGCAATGGAAATCAAACGTCAGATGACGGGGTTTTACCCCGATGGGTGAAAAGAAAGCGCCCGCATTTTCATCATAATTTCAACCCTCGCGAGAGAGGGGTCGATAAAAAAAGAAAAAAAAAAGAAAAGCTGACGGAGAATCCGAAAAGTGCGGCGATGCCTTTCAGAACGCGTCCTGCTTGCCGACGAGATATCTATTAGGATGGCAAAGCCTGTCCTAATGCATCTGTACGTTTCCCATTACGATTCGGCGCGCGTGGGTTAAACTAACGAGACTGGGCGACCGGCGAAGCGAGGATGCGACGACGGAGGGTTTCGGGGATGATCAGAGGAACAGGATAGAGAGGTCGCCGGGCGCGGTAAGGAGCACGATGGGGCGAGAGATAATTTGGAAACGACGGAGAGAGAGGGAGAGAGGGAATGAGATGTGAATACGCTATAGCGAGGAGGGGGAGGGAGAGAGAAAGAGATAAATAGAGAACGAAGATCGGGGAAAAGCGAGATAGGGAGAGGAGACGGGAGAGAACGCGTGCCAGCGCTGAGTTTCCATCACGATTGGCGCGGGTTTCCATGACGACCGGTACGTGACCACGTTGCCTATGGGGAAAACAGCGGAAAGAAAGGGGTGGAAAGGCAAGCAGGGACGGAGGTGCGCACGGCGAGACACGAGAGTGTCACGGGTGCGGCAACCGGTGCGCGCCTCCTCCTCTTCCGCCCTGCTCGTCTCTCCCTTTCATCGACCCTGCGTGCGTGGCGCGCGAGGACGACAGATAAATGGATGATACAGGATACAAAGATGAGAGAAAGAGAGAGAGAGAGAGAGAGAAGAGACGGGAAGGGAAAATGGTTAAAGCAACCGTGCGAGTTCACGTGCGAGCGGCCGCCCCCTCGGAGAACTTTTACAGTCAGCGTGGAAGTGCGCCAGTCGAGTGGAACGGATCGTCGCGAGTTGTTGGGAATTGAATTCGTCAATTGTCCTCGGGACGAAGAATTGATCGTGTGTACATTCTTTCTTCGTTTGTCCAGCATGGTCGCGGATTAAAATCCAACTAATGAAAACGTTACAGCTGTGTCCACATGCGAGAGTCGAAATAATTGGGGATTATTAGACGCGCCATTGTCACATTGTAACGTTCTGCTGATTAATATTATTATTCTACTTAAACGCAACGGCACTGGCAATTAAAATGCCATTTAATACCCATTATCCGCGATCCCTGAGATCTTCGTTAGAAATATATAAGTTGTAGCAAATAAATGTAAGTTTTTCGTGAGGCACAACTTTTCTTTGCGCATTCAAGTTTCGTACGGGAGGCGAACTAGCTCGTAACAGCTCAAGTGCCTCGCAATCGCTAACCGAACGATATCTAACGCGACGCATGAAAGGAGGAATAACGATTCGAGCGGATCGAAACGCAACCGACCGACCCTTGACAGTTTCTCTCTCTCTCTCTCTCTCTCTCTCTCTCTCTCTCTTCACTGGATTGCCAATTTGTCGGAGGGTCGAGCGGTCGGATCCGCATCGTGCACTTCTCTCTACCCCTCAAAGGACCTTCTGAGCCAGCACGAGAGAGCTACGAGAGAACCCCGAGAGTGACTGTATTTCTAAGTCTCCCTGCTCCCCCTCCTCCCTTGGTATGCCGCTCGCATACGTGCGCGAAACGAAAATCCACACGCACGCAGGATCGATGATTCATTCCGCAGAGAACTGACGTTGCTCCGAAATAAGGAGCCTATCGAATAGTGATAAGAGAGAGAGAGAGAGAGAGGAGGAGGAGGAGGAGGAGGAGAAGGGAAGGCTTTTTCTTCGAAGCGAGACGCGCATACCAAGCGTTCTTTGGTAGCCGAGGGTCGTACGGAGGAAGCGGAATAGAAGTGACAGTCGGAGCGAAAGTCAATTTGGAAAAGCCTGACAGAGCGCGCCGACAAAAGAGGGAGGAAAGAGGGATGAGGGAGGTGCGAGAGCAAGGAGTCCGTTCGTCCGAGCGGACGCGACTGATCGATCCTTCCTTTCGTCGCGCGATCCTTCACGATTTCCCGGCGTCACGTCGTATCGACAACACGTATCAGATCCCACCCTTCTCGAGGAAAGCTATTCTACGTCTACGTCAGCTTGTTGCTCGCTTCGAAGGCGAGCTTCAACTATACGCGTGACGAAAGTGAGGAAGTTGGAATTACAGTGTAATAAAAGATATATATTTGTGTCGTACGTGTGCGTGTGAGAAATGGACAGAGGGAGAAAAAGAAGGAGGGAAAATTGTATTCGCAGTAGATCCGACAAATGTTTTTTATCGTAGTATTTTTTTTTTTTTTCTTTTTTCGTTTCGTCATTGACTCACACGAGGAGATTGAGACTTTTTTACGTGCTTTAAACAAAACAAAAAAAATTGCAAGGAACATCGAATGAAAATGTTACTCGGAGAACTCGGTCTTTCCGTCAAGTTCGATCGCATAAAATTCTGGATGCGCAATTGCGATCTGTCACCAAACGCACGTACGTTTCATCGAGAAGCGCGTCACATGAAGCAGCGCGAATTCTTTCTAACGAGCGCGAATATCGAACGAAACGATACTCACGTATTGAATCGTTTCGAGCGGCGCGCGATCGCACATCAGAGAAACACAAATTCCCCGATCGAACTCTCTGCTACCTTATCACTTATCGCGTAGGATATGTGACGTCGCGCTGCCAGTGCCGATCTGGAAATTCTGTGCCATATTCTCTGCCGCGAGTAAAGAAGTTCGTTTTTCCCCGCGCGTTTACACGACGACGTGTACAAAGGGCGAGGTCCCGCGTCTAGGGTCCCCCGATACATCCCGATCGGTATCGGTGTACGAGTTCGTTTATAGACCGAGCCAGGACCGGGGAGAGAGATCTTAAGGAGATCGTGTTTAACGACCCTTTAGAAAGAGAGAGAGTCGGACCGGCCGCTCGCTCTCCGGTGGTTACCGCGCCCGGATATCGTCCTCCGTACCTGATATAAGACACACACGCGCAACGAGAGAGAAAGAAATAGAAAGAGAGAGTAACACACAAGGGTTAAGCGGCGGTGTACCCCCGGTTTACATTTGTATCTCGCGGTGGTCCGCGGCCTGGCATCGCGAGGCTGCCCGGCTAAAGATTGGATCTGCGAGTATCGATCATGCATCGAGATGAGACCTGGGCCGCGGCGCGGCTCTCTCTCTCTCTCTCTCTCTCTCTCTCCGCTCCATTCGAGTACTAATGGAAAGACTGGTATTCATGTGAACGGCCTTCGGGGCCTCTGCAGGCCGTTGCCTCCGCATTCGTTCCTCCTTCTCCTTCTCTTCTTCTTCATCTTGCCGCTCCTTCTGCCTCTCTCTTTCCATCCAGTGTCTTCTTGTTCTCGTCGTGCTCTGTCTCTTTCTTCTCTCTTTCTCTCATTCTGCACGCACAGTCGCCTTTCTTCTTCCTCCCTCGCGCTCGGTGTGTGTGTCCCTCTTCTACCTCTCTCTCTCTCTCTCTTTCACCTTCAGATCTGTATATCCGTCATGCGAATCGCGTCGTTAGACGAGACTGTGTTTATTGACGCGAGTCCTCGAGTGGGCTCCTCGCTCCTCGTTTCCTCCTCGATGCCTTCGTGCCGTTCATCGTGCGCGGATATATATATATATACGAACGCGTTCGTGTATCTCGTGGAATCGGGCGGTATTTGTGTGTATGTGTGTGTTCGCAGCTTAATGCGCTTTCATCTGAAATCTCGGTGGTACCACGCGCGTCTTTCCACGAGAATTTCGTACCGCAGGATCAGTGATAATGGACTCGGGGAGGAAGAAGGGTGAGGAGGAGAAGAAGGAGGGAGGACAGAGCGGAATATATTGACGGTACAAAATGGAGGGTGGGCGAGAAGGAAACGGCGATGGCGACGGCGGAGATTCCCCGAGTCCCTCTTCCCCGTTATATAGGCTTGTTTCTAAGTCTTATTAAAGTTGGCCGAACTTTCCTGCGAGACACACAAGACAGTCGTCGAAATGTCACGGCGGGGAAATGTACAAGATAAGGGACGGACTCCGGTTGGATTAACGACTGACCGGATTAGATCTGCGAGATATACGACACGCGTTGAATCGATCGCGAACAATTTTTTTTCTTAGAGCATATTTTAAAATCTCCAAAACGCGGCGCCAACTTTGCGCCGGTGTATTTAGCAAAAGGTAATCGTTTGTGATGCATTCGAATCCGCATCCTCCACTTGATCAGCGAGTTCCGCGCGCGTGGAACGAATTTGCGCGCATGTATTTGTGCGATCGGAGCTCGGCGTGAATGCACCGAGGAGGTCGGGGAAAGGAGGAGAGAGAAAGAGAGAGAACGGCAGTCCGTTGCGCGTTCCCTATCACGAGGAGTAATTGACTATATAATGGATTCCTGCGACTGCGATACGTCAAACTGACAGGTCCAGGGGCGTGCGTGGAGAGTCGGCACAGCTCGACGCGCGCGACCGGGTCCTTTCGATATTAAACTCCAACCCCCCGACCGGCGCGAGAGAGAGAGATAGATAGATAGAGAGCGCGGACCCTCTGGCTAATTCGTGACGATTTTATAAAGCCGGCGCTTCCTCCGTCGTCTAACCGGGCTGAAGCGGGGCCAAGTGTGAACGTTCGAATTAGCATAAAACCATGCGGAGGGCGGCCACCCCTACGCAAGGCGCGTTTGAGAAAATAGTGACGAGTATACGCGTCGCGATTAGGGTGTGTATTGACATTGCCTCGTAATTGCGAGGATGGAAGATCACAATTAAGATATCGCGAAGCTAAAATATTTAGAATAAAGTTTATTAAATAAAAAATTTGAATTTGTGCATTTTTACCGAACGTAGAAACAAAATAACATTTTGATCTAAACAATTGCTTGTTTCCAGTTACACTGCAATGGATTGTAAAAATATTCTTTTTAAGGGTACGCGATTTTTTCACGTCTTTCGCGTATCTATGATCATTAATTAATTGAACTGATCGAAATCAGTTCGGTTTCGTTCTTTCTAAAATCGTCGGGCGGAGAAGACCCGCTGGGGAAATTCAAGCCTGTCTGGTTCAATCCACGTGGCCTCGTTCAGCCCTTCTCGTTACCGCGTGACGCGCGCTGTCTCGTCAAGGGGGGCGTTCAGCCCTTTTGACACGCGACGCTGACGACGCCGGCCGCAGTGCCAACTCGAAATATTACGACGACGGTTAGGCTCATTACGGATCGGTGGTTATCGCAAGACGTACGAGCTGTCGTCGGTCGCTCGACGACGAGTAGCAAGCTACATCGACGACGAATAAAAAGGCGGCGCACTCTCGAAAACCCGTTTCTCTAAAATAATCATGGATGTTGGAAAAAAAAAAAAAAAAAAAAAAACTCTTGGCACGGCGAGGATCTTAATGAAGCTGGCATAACGCCCGCTCATTAAGTATTATAATCTCGTTCTCTTTCTGTAAACACATTCGCGACTCGATACGCGACAGACGATTATGCGAATTCTCACGGAAAATACGCGCGCCCGATGATGTAAATTTAGAATTGCCAACAGATGTTTTTTTTTTTCTCAGTCATTGCCTGTGTATCAAGAGAGTGACTTTTTGTCGTTGAGAACTTTTTTTGCGTCACAGATAAAATTTCCTCACGAAGCAGGAGAGAGAGAGAGAGAGAGACGTTACCATTTCTTCCTCCCCCTCCCGATACAATTTCGTCCCGGCGTGGCAAATAGAAACATCGGGCGTCGGATAGCCGAATTTCGCGCGATTCCTCGCGCGTGAGAGAGGCGAGAGGGAGTTGATCTTCGCGTCGTAAATCTCGCGGGTTGGAAATTGCTTCTCCCGGACGCAGCGTTTCGATCCCGCGGTGGAGAACGATTTGTCCTTTTCTCGGAAGGAAGATGCCCCAACCCACGCGGCATTTCCCTCCGACCCTGGGAAATAATCCAGAAATAAATTCTCATCCGACACCTTCTCTCCCTCCCGAGATCCTTATTTTCACCGACGATCTTTTCCACCCTTCTTTCGCGCGCGCATACATACACGCGTATATATTCGCGTATGCGTTTCTACGAAAGCTAGAAAGAGGAAGGGAAATCTCGGTTAAGTGCCGAGGAGTCGTGGAAATGCCTCCTTAAACGGCCTTCCTGGCCAATCTTTCGCCCCCGAAATACGGTTATATCGGATTTTGGGGTGCGCGGAATAAACGGTTACATAAAGTTTTCGATTGGCGCGTGGCGTAACCAACGTCCTCCGCCTGCTTTACGCCGTGTCCGTCCGGAGGGATGGCCGCCCTGCCCGGGGACACACATATGTGCACTTGTTCGCCCGTAACGGACGACGAGCCACCCTCGTCCGGGACGCTGCATTGTATCGCGGACGATATCTGTACCATTGTGTTTAAAACGGCCACCCACCATTCCACGAGTTAATGAACTTCCTATAAGAGAGAGAGAGAGAAAGAGGGTGTAATGACGGGACGCTCATTAAATTTGCCTCTTTACGTATTTTCCAAAAATGGTAATCGACTTTTTTCTCACGTCGTTGCCTCCACATCCGCGGATGCGAAGAACAAGGTTAAATGGGATATTAAGAATAAATTTATTTTCCTCGCGTACACAACACAATATTGATTGTGTGATAATATAATATTTACAATTGAATATTATTTATATACATAACATTAATATACGCTGCAACGTGTATTATTAATACACGCGTTAATTAAAATCACTTTACATTATGTTAAATTTAATTTTCTAATAATTTTCTACGCGACGTAATTTTATTGCGATCGCAATTAGCGTCGATTCTGCCAAGGTGTCGGCTAAGTGACGGTAAGAACAAGGGGAGAAGAAAGGAGGGACACAAGTTCGATCGCGTCTGGATGCGGTACGTGTCCGTCGTGAGAGAAAAGAGCGAGCGGTCCGAATGCACGTAGCTCGACGAAGAGAAGAATCAGCCCCTACGTGCCTGTCGATGCAACCTCACCCCAAGGGCGAGGGTTAACCCCCGGTATACGAGAAGAGCTCAATATATATTAAGATCCGCGAACCCCTCGGACTAAAAGTTCGTAACGTCCTCCCCTTTCTCTCTCTCTCTCATCCCTCGCGTGAAAGTCTTCGTACAGACTTCCCGCTAACCTCCCTATCCGAGACTACGCCGTCGGAATTGCGATTATGGTGGCGATATTACTGCCACGGAGGGCAGTTTCCCCATCCGGAGGGTGGCAGCGGCAGCATCCTACTTCTATCTTTCGTTCTTCTTTTTTCTCTTTTTCTGTTTATCCCGAAGCGCGCGCTCTGAGCTTATTGGCTTTACTTCTGAGCCATCGACTCGTATCTATTTACTGCCGTGCTGTGATCCGCGAGAAAAGCCATGGGCGGCGAATGATGGTTTTCTTTTTCCTCGGCGAAAGGAACAGAAGCGAGCGCGCGCTCCGGGGTGGCTCCTCGTCCAGGTAGCCACGGCCACCGCCGACCATATGACTCCCAAATTTTGCTATACCTTTTGTCCGTGGGCCCTTTTCTCCGGGACGGATTACAGATGTCTAACCGTGAAGGAACAAGACAAATAGCTGGTTTGCGGAGTAATAAGAATCCGCCGGGACGTCGGGTTATGCCGTAAAAGTTTTGTATCCCACAACAAAGGATTACACGGCCCGCAGAACAGAGACATCGGAAAGTTTTATTTTTATTTTACTTCAAAAATACGGAAAATAGCAGGATTCGAGTGTAATATGCCTTAATTCGGGCTTCGTGATTTATACCGTCTTCTTTTGCGGCATCGTGTTTCTAACCCCTCACGGGAAACCAAAGAGTAAAAAAAAAAATAAACTAACAACGGTTCGCACGTGCTACCCTTCATTCTATACCCTTCGTCGTCGCCTGTGCGGAAAGAATAGCGAGACAGATCTACCTGCTGCGGCGAGGCGTAGGAATGTGCGATCGATACCCGACCACCGAGACGCTAACCGCGGCACAGTTTTCGAATCATCAAACGATCATCGGTCGATCGTGATGCGCCAAAAAGATCTCTTTGCTACATTCAATGGACGATTGCAAGCGAGAAAAAAAAAATCTACTTGCGCTATTCCACTGATCCAATGATATTTCCATTGTCGCTGATATTATGTCGAACACTTGTACGGACTCTAACTTGTACGGAACTAGAACTTCGTCGTTGGAAATTGCGCGAAGAGAATTAATCAGATCCGGTTCAGTCGCGACGATTTAAAATAATTTGCAAGTTTTTTTTTCACATTACACATTTTTCCATCTAAAATAAACTGTTCTAATACTAACTCGTTTAAAAAACTTAATTAATTAATCAAGAGCGGAATTATTAAATAAAATAATTTAATTAAGCCAACCTCGCGCGACACAAGGAGCGGATTTCCAACCGTAATATCGGCACGAGAAAAATACGTCTTGCATCTGTGCGTGCACGAGTGGCGGAAACGACGACGCTGTGAGATCGCAATGAGATATGGCAGCGGTTAATCGTCTTTTTTTTCTTTCTCTCTCTCTCTCTCTCTTCTTCCGATGAGTAATTTCACGGGCGGTCACGCCGGGTGGGAAATCCGTCTCGCCGAAAAATCGACGCGTCGCGTTAAAAAGAGGACGACTCTCGGCGCGATCCAATTAAATGCCGCGCGGCGTTAACGACGCGCGCGCGTCTCTCCGCCGCCTTTTTCCCCGCTGCAAGCTTGCAGCGGGATAAAAGCAGCGGGCATAGACACGACCATGGAGCGCCAAGCGCGAAAAGGAAGATGAATTTTACCGTACTAATGAAATTTCCCAGACGATAAAGAACCTCGGCGGAGGCGTCGAAATAAACACGCGGCGCTGGTAGTGCATTTTCTCGTTTCTCTACTAATTCTTGAACGGGATATGAATATTGATTGGCAGAAAAATAGAAAACAAAAACAAAAACTTGCGCTAGACGCGGAATAGAAAGCGCGAAATAGATCTGAGTTTTTGTATTTTCGCGTCATGTTTCACACAAAAATGTGCGATTTATATTTTTATTGGTTCTGTATATTTTTTTCTATTTTTTGAAAGTATATTTTATTTAACATTATATAGATATTTGATATTTAATTAACGTAACAATGCTTCTCGCACATGCGTTAATTTATTTTAATTTAATTAAACTCGCGAAACGAGAATGTAGAGGAGATACATTTTGCCGCAAAAGAAAGCACACACGAAGCGCGGCGGTTGCATTTAAGAGCAGGCGAAAATCCAGTTTCGCGAATCCCGCTAAAAACTATTAATTGCGATCGGAGGCGTGCGAAGGGGGATCGTAATTCGATGCGCGAACGACGGCGAATTGCGAACACTGTTCCTCCAGAGTCCCGGCTACTCTTTCGGCTGCTCCGCGCGCAGTCTCGCTGAAAAAGCTTTTTTTCGCCGGCAGTGCTTTAATGAAATTTTTTCGACCTCGTCATCGTCCCCGTAATAATCTCCCTTTTGCAACCGGGTAGCCGGCGCGGCTGAATTTATTGCAGCCCGCCTGCCGGAAACACGTCCGCGAGGAAATCTTCTGGATAAGAGGCTCACATACAGTGTTGCACACGCGCACGGGCCTCTCCGCCTCGGTTCTACCCGTTTTTTGTCACTCCTTACCTGCCGAGTCTTTCCTGGTCCGAGTATGAAATACGCAAGAGCTGAGAAGCGCGTAAAAGTGAGAGACGAGGAGAGTAGAGGCGAATGTAGAAAGAAAGAAAGGATATAAAGATATAGGAAAAAGAGAGAAAGAGAGAGGGAAGATTTCGGTGACGAAGACGACAAGGACGACGACGACGACGACGACAACAACGACGACGACGACGACGACGACGACGACGACGACGACGATGGATCCTTCTTGCTCCGGTCGGAACTTTTTGCGGTCGCACTCGGGACGAGCCCGAGAGAACTGAGGGGGGCAATAAAACTAATGGTAACGCGCGCCGGTAATTCCTTGCGGTCTGTTTGTCGCAAGTCGACGACCCGGTCTTCTCCGCCTCGTCATTTACCGAGGGTGGATTCTACGGTCGCTCGATGTCGACCGACGACGACAATGACGACGGGTGGTGCTTTCTTGCTTTTGTCACGGTTGATGGTAACACCAGAGAAAATTGGGTCAGAATAACAAAATTTTCACTGGCGTAACGGGACACACATAATCACTTTCTCTGGGATATTTTTCAAAGAAAACTTTTTCTAAACTGCTCGGGAGGGAAGCTAACAGGTCACATCATTAGACTCTCACTTAACAAAAGTTGGCGAGAAGAAAGAAGAGATCTTTTCCTGAAACATTAACCGGTTTCTCATTTTTGTTCTTTGTGTTCTTCGTGTTGTTGCAGTGGGTCGAGGAATCCTTCACGAATTTCGACAAGGGAATAAATTGGCGGAGTTACGTTGTTTGCGACGTGGCGTACAACAACGTGAACAACTGGCTGTGGACGCCGTTCATCGAGAGGGGCCCGGCGAACCGCATGTACATAGAAATCAAATTCACGACCCGCGACTGCTCGCTATTTCCCGGGAACGCGCTCAGTTGCAAGGAGACCTTCAGTCTGCTCTATTACGAGTTCGACGCCGCCACCAAGGAGCCGCCTCCGTGGGAGCCCGAGAGTTATAAGCTTATCGGTGAGTGGGTGATGTAATAAAGTGCGAGATCGAAAGATTATCTCACAAGGAGCTTTACTTTCTAAAGCTCGTTTTTGTTAAAAAAAAAACGTAAAAATAATTTGTTTGAGAGAAAATATTAAAAAAACAGAAAATGAAAGTTTTTCTAATATACGTTCCGCGTATTATTCTGTAATAAATTTCTCCTCAACTCGCGTCAGTTTTTCAGTATTTAGGACAAATATTTTAAGTCAATGGAACGATCTTTCATATTAGGTCGCATCGCCGCGGGCGAGGGAAGGTTCAACACGAACGCCGAGGTGGTGATAAACACGGAAGTGAAGTCGATTCCGGTAACGAAAAAAGGCGTTTACTTCGCGTTTCGCGATCAGGGCGCGTGCATATCGATTCTCGCCATCAAGGTGTATTACATCAGCTGTCCCGAGATCTCGGTGAACTTCGCCCATTTTCCGGCTACGCCGACCGGCAAGGAGGTCACGGTGATCGAACAAACGATCGGCACTTGCGTCGCGAACGCCGTCAAGATCCAGGAGCCGACCTTCCTCTGCAAGGGTGACGGCAAGTGGTACCTTTCGTCGGGCGGATGTCATTGCAAGCCCGGCTATCAAGCCGACATAGATAAGCAGGAGTGCAAGGAGTGCCCGATAGGTAAATTCAAACACGACGCCGGCTCTCACGCGTGCGAACCGTGTCCGGAGCACAGCAAAGCCTCCGATTACGCCTTCACCGAATGTCGCTGCGACCCGGGTTATTATCGGGCGGAAAAGGATCCCAAGAAAATGCCTTGTACACGTGAGTGAAAAAAATTTTCTTTTGCAAGATATTCGTGTTGTTTTTTGTTTCTCATTAGGAGGATTTCGAGCTAATATCGTTCCCGGATTGTTCGAGTGTCACGTGCTTATTAAAACAAGGAAATTAGAAAACGAGAAGTATTGGAAAGAGAACCGAGTTTGGAATTTTTTTCAAATTTACGAATAATCGCGCTCGAGTAATTAATCGAGGTCTTGCGGAAATTATTAAAAAAATATGTTAAATTTTGTAATTTAGATCTATATACGGAATGAAAATTATTTGATAAAGGTAATAATTTATTCAGCATCAAACGCGCACAAGCGCGAAACGTAGAGAATTCGGTAGATGAAACGCGTTCCGCGCAAAAATCTCAAACAGAGTATACTTCTTGCAGAACCTCCTTCGGCGCCACAAAACCTGACCGTCAACTTTGTCGATCAGTCGACGGTGATCCTTTCCTGGAACGCGCCGCATATGCAGGGTGGCAGGTCCGACACGACTTACCGAGTGGTCTGCGACGCCTGCAGCATGGGCGTCAAATACATTCCCAACACCGTGAGTTTTCTACGGCGCCCTACATACGCAAGGATTACCGATAACATTACGTGATAGACTAATTATTCCTCGATTATAAAGAAACTTCACGCGAAATCGTTTTGTTTTTTTTTTATTTCACGCAGGAAATCTTCAATGACACGAAGATCACGATAACCGGTTTGAACGCGGTGACCACTTATCGCTTCCAAGTGTTCGCCGAGAACGGCGTGTCGTCGCTGGTCGGCAAGTCGGAATACGTGGACATCACCGTCACGACGGAGGCGAGCGTGCCCAGTCTGGTGAGCAACGTCCGAATCACGAGCGTCAAGAGCTCGGAGCTCAGTATCAGCTGGGACGCGCCGGTCATCGAAGTCGGCGGTGACAAGAACGATCTCGTCGAGAAATACGAAGGTAAAAAAAAAAAAAACAGCTATTTTACAATAAAAGCTACAGTCTCTTGTAGTTAGTGCTACGCCAGTGCGCGATGAGATCAATTCGAAATTGTCGCTCGATCGTGCGCGACGGGATTAATAATCGTCTCGATATCTGATACAGTGAGGTGTTACCCGCGCTACGACGACGCCACTAATGCAACCGTCATTCAAACGTCCGAACTGTCCGCCACGTTCAAAGGTCTCAAGCCTTCCACGGATTACGCGATACAGGTTCGCGCCAAGACCACCCGCGGCTGGGGCGAATACACGCCGGTGGTATTTAAGAAGACACCCCACGTGATGGGTCTAGGTAAGCAAACGCCGCAAGTGAGCGGCGTTCGCATTTCGCAATTCTCTTACGTTATCTCGTGCCTTCTAATGTGAGCGTTTTACACGCAGACTACGTCGGCGCGGATGACAACCTGCGAGTTAGGATAATCGCAGGGGCGGTCGTCGCTGTGGTCGTGCTCCTCGTGATTATTATAATCATGGCCGTTCTGTTCCTCAGAAGGTAATTGAATTGTTTGCAATACAAACATATTCGGATAACGCATTTTCTATTTTTGTTTGACAATTCGAAAATAAACCAAATGCAAATTATTAACGTTTTTCGACGCGCGCGATAAAGTCGTTTCTTTTCGATCTCCTCTCGGTCCACTTGATATCATGCGATTTCGTTGCAGCAGGGGCTCAGACGAGTGCAACAAGAAGCAACCCAGCGACTGCGACACCCTGGAGTACAGAAACGGCGAAGGTACGTTCGTATTTTGCCTAGAGAGTTTCTATTGTTGAAGAATTCACTTATCTCGCTACTACATCCCCCCACTACTGTCACTTTCATAATTGTTTCATTGCGCCCTCGTGTCTTGTGACTAATATTGGAATCACTGCCCTCCCCCCCCCCGCCCCCTTAGTTCCAGCAAGTATCGAAACTATACCTCGTATACAGACAGATAATGCGTTGAACATTTCCCCTTCAGTGTCGTAGAGATTTGTTTTGCGGATGAGAGTGAAAGAGGAAAAGAGAGATAGCTAAACGTTTTTTTTTTTTGTAACACCGTAGAGAGAAATGTGCGAAGAGAGAAAGCAGTCGGACTCTGAAAATACTGTCCGCGACAAAGGGACAATAATGAAAGAGAAACGATCGCTTTCAAAAAAAAAAAAAAAACCAAAAAAACGAAAAAATCCAAAACTCACAACTAATCTGGCCCCGCCGCCTGAATGCCATTATTCTAACCAAATTCTTTCGATTCTTTCTTTTCATGTGCGATTCCCCTAATCTATCGAACCTGCCTCCATGAAAAATCCATGAAAAAACCCAATGAAACAATGTACACAATCGCCTGCTACTACAGGACTAGTTGTGACCTACAGTAAGTCTTCTCCAAACACCTCAAGTTTTGTTTTCTAGGAACTCAATTTTGTGTAGATTATTTTTGCAACCCCTGGTACATGCATCACACACTATTCAGTCTAAATCGAAACTCTTTACGCTTCCAAACACACGCACACACATTAAACGTACACATACACACGCACACACACACACGAACATGTCAAATACACACGTGGAAAAAATTTTGCACGATACTGTTCTAAATAACTTTCGTAGACAACACTTTGTGCGTGCTCACGCATTGTGCTTGCGTATGTTGCATTGCATTGTTTGTATCATCATCTTACTTGCATGTGTATCATTTATCAGTGTGTGTTACTGAATGTGCTTTTTTTCTGAAATTTATTCGCGACGCAAATCGGAGAAAAAACAAACGACGTGAAAAAAAATTCCAAATCAACGCGTTAAAAGCGTATCTTTTGAACTTAGTGTTTGATGTTTTGATATAGTATATAAAATCATTTCATCGTCGGGTACGCAGTCATATTTTCCCGTTTAATTACACGCGGCCACCCATTTTGTGATCGAGCCGAGAATACTTTTTAAAAAGTTCCTCGCTTTTTTACGTACGTCATTACAAAAAAAAAAAAAAAAAAAAAAAAAAAACCATCATCATTAAAACACCCGTCGCTTCTTTTTGTTTTGCTGTTTGTCAATGAGTGTGTTGGTTGTTGTGTTGTTCACAGTGCACTGCAAAATGGACAGTTCACCGATTGTGACAACCCATACCAACAACAAGAGCGAGTCCTCGCGTAAGTCCTTTGCTTCCCCCAATTTTTCCGACCAAAAATTTTTTTGCGACCGAGAAAGAAATCGCGGACACGACGTGTATATGCTAAAAAAAAACATGACAACGCAGCACACCCGTACACTCACACACCGAGCTCTCCACGTATTTGGTATAGTTTCGCTTTAGTTACGCTACGCTCCATTCTTTTCTTTCTTCACTGTCCTAGATATGCGATATGGATGAAAAGTTCGCGAGTGATAAAAGCATGGCGCGCGGCCCCGTGTTTTGCACGCAATTGCATCATGTTCTTGTATTTTAGTTTGATACCTTTTAGTTTTTTTTTTTTTTATTTTTATTTTTTTTTGTTTTTGTCTTTAGGTGATCGTGCTTTGCGATCGCTTTTCTTCTTCTACCACTGTGTAATGCGAAATGCAGTGCTCGGATGTTCTGCGACGATTCAAATACAGAGATTTATTTAAAAAAAAAAAAAAAAGAGTTAACTTTCGAGCGAGAAAAATAGCGCGCGCCAGAAAAACGCATTGAAGACAAACTGTTTGAATCGACTGTAACATCCGGCAGAACGAGCGGTGTTGATTGCTGAACTTTTTTCAAATGCATCGCAATGATTCTCAGAGACAATTCGCGAGCGCATGCGAGGAGAGAGGATGTGCGTTGGCATGCGTTGGATTGGCTATATGCGCGAATTCTTTCTAGCATACATAGACACCGTTCGAACATTAAAACAGAACAGATTCTATGAGATATAGATAAAACACAGACAAGTAAAAGGATAATTCTTTCGTTAGAAGTGGGAATAAAAAAAAAAAAAAAAAAGAGGAGAGATATATATTTTAGAATCCACCTGCGTTTGGCTTTCTTGGTTGTTTTGTCTTGTTTTGTTATACTGAAAATTTTTAACTCGTCGACACGAGAGAGATTGTGTGAGTGTTTTCTTCTTTTTTTCTTCTTTTTTTTTTTTTATTTTGCGGATTTGACACGGTTGGCCGAGCGATAGAGCGAGTGTGTTGAGACGCGCGGTCGAAAATTACTGTCAAAATTTCGCACCACCGGCCCTCGTGTTAATATAATGAACTCTGTTTTCGTGACGTTGCAGTGACCACGCCGCTGTTCACACCTGCAGTGGGGGTCGCCGCGGCGGGCGCAGGCGGCGCTGGCGGTGCAGGTGCAAGGAGTTATGTGGATCCTCACACTTACGAGGACCCGAATCAGGCTGTACGGGAATTCGCACGTGAGATCGACGCCGGATACATCACGATAGAGGCCATCATAGGTACGGATTTTTCTTTATTATCCCCGAAAAAATATAACGACGCAACGAACTGTGGTTTTGATGTGAAACTTGATTGTATTCTTGATGATTACGGTCACAGGTGGTGGAGAATTCGGCGACGTCTGCCGAGGGAAGTTGAAATTGCCACCCGACGGACGGACGGAAATAGATGTGGCAATAAAAACATTGAAGCCGGGCTCCGCGGACAAGGCTCGTAACGATTTCCTGACGGAGGCGTCGATAATGGGCCAGTTCGAGCATCCGAACGTGATATTCCTGCAGGGCGTGGTGACGAAGAGCAATCCGGTGATGATCATCACGGAGTTCATGGAAAACGGCAGTCTGGACACTTTTCTGCGCGCGAACGACGGCAAGTTCCAGGTGTTGCAACTGGTGGGCATGTTGCGCGGCATCGCGAGCGGCATGCAGTATCTCGCGGAGATGAATTACGTTCACCGCGATCTCGCCGCGCGGAACGTGTTAGTCAACGCTGCTCTGGTTTGCAAGATCGCTGACTTCGGACTCAGTAGAGAGATCGAAAGCGCCACGGAGGGAGCTTACACGACCAGGGTGAGCGACAGATTCGAGTTCAAAATCAATCCGAACAATACCCATTGTCCGTAATTCCGTTCGATAATCGACGGATTATCTGCCATTTTTTATGTCCAGGGCGGCAAAATCCCGGTACGGTGGACGGCACCGGAGGCGATAGCGTTCCGTAAATTCACAAGCGCCTCTGACGTCTGGAGCATGGGCATCGTCTGCTGGGAGGTGATGTCGTACGGCGAGAGGCCGTATTGGAACTGGTCGAATCAAGATGTGATAAAGTCAATCGAAAAGGGCTACAGGCTTCCGGCGCCGATGGACTGTCCGGAAGCTATCTACCAACTGATGCTCGACTGTTGGCAGAAGGAGCGTACTCACCGACCGACCTTCGCCAATCTCACGCAGACTCTGGACAAGCTGATACGAAGCCCGGACACGCTTAGAAAAATCGCTCAGAACAGGTAAAAGCACTCACTTGATGTTGTTCCATTCGATCGTTAATCGCCAAATGCTGATACGTGATAGGATTGCGAAACAGTCCTCTCAGAGGATCGATATAATTGTTAGAACGGTGATAGGAGAAATCAGTATCTCGCGTATTTCGAGTATCTAGCGGATAATCTTCATCGTCTAAATCTCAAGCAAGATACGACGGAATGGCGTTAAGTATAATAATCAGCACACAGCGAATGAAGTTTGCTTCAGGTGCTTCGAGCGCACGTTCGCAAATAATTGTTCATTCTCTCATTGCCATTATTAACGTTCTATTTTTTTTTCTTCTTTTTGTTGAATCATCGCTCGTTCATTATGTATATTAATCAAAATCACACCGCATGCTACGTGATATATATATATATATACATATCTATCGTGTCCATAAATTAATTTTTCTCGACAGCTCATATTTGTTTTCATTCATTCGCCGAAACGCTCACGCGGATCGTGCCATATCCGTTCTACGCTATTTGGAATGGGCTTTGACATTGTGGCTCATTGATGTATGGCGCTCCGCACAAGCACACAATCGTACACACGTATGTGACGTGCCGTACATATGTGTATATGCTCAAAAAATGAAAGCCGTGTGTGCATAACTTTTATGCACGCGTCGCCGTGATTCCCTTGACCTGATTGGCATTACTGGAAGCGGACGTACACGTACTGGACTGTCGTTATTTGCACTTGCTTTTATTTATGTCTTTCCTATTTTAGTTTTTTTTTTTTTTTTTTTTTTTTTTCTTTTTTTTTTTTTTTTTAAATCTTTTTAAATATTTTTTTNTTACTGGAAGCGGACGTACACGTACTGGACTGTCGTTATTTGCACTTGCTTTTATTTATGTCTTTCCTATTTTAGTTTTTTTTTTTTTTTTTTTTCATCTTTTTTTGTTATTCTTTTCAAAATCTTTCTAAATATTTTCTTATAATTTCCTGAATAGCCGCCAAAATTCACTTCCACTGCGAAAGAGGAGGAAATTGTGCAAAAAGTAAATCATTCGATTTACCTCAAAAGTCCCAACCTCCCTATTTTCCTTCTCGCAGTAGCGCACACTTTCACACGATGTCCTGACGCTTCGAAATCTTGATATCTTCGTGTTGAAGAGTCACGTTTTCATATATTTTGTGCTTGAACATACTTGGCTGAGCGAGTTTTTTTAGCGTCGGAAAAATTAATTTATGGACGAAAGTCTATATGAGATTTCAGCTAGGATATTTTTTTTCCGCGTTACTGTAATTGAGATCACGCCATATATACGACGATTTTAACAGAGCTTGTAATTGCT
The DNA here is from genome assembly GCF_002006095.1 of Pseudomyrmex gracilis. Classification (NCBI taxonomy): domain Eukaryota; kingdom Metazoa; phylum Arthropoda; class Insecta; order Hymenoptera; family Formicidae; genus Pseudomyrmex; species Pseudomyrmex gracilis. The sequence continues at coordinate 834,770 of NW_018020634.1, forward strand.
TTCGCTGCTTATATTGTTTCTGTACTTCTTTGAGTCTATAGTTTGTATTTCACGCAGTTATTATCAGATATACAGCTATGCAACAGGATCTAACTTAGCGTTGCTGGTTTTCTTTGACAAAGATTTCGAAAACAAAATTTTTAAGTTTCGCAGCGATCAAGTAAAAATTCGTATATAAAATATCCGTGTGAGATAAATCCGTAGCGAAAGTTGATTTATAATTTTTCGTAATTGTGTATGTTAGTCGAAATTTGCAGCAAAATTGAGTAAGTCCTGGTGTTTTTCTCGAACATATACCGTTGGACAAAACTTTATAACGACGAAACTATTTATATTGTTTATTTTTGTTGAGTTTATTTTTCGCATTTATTTCAACGCCAATGGGGCGCGCAATATTCGCATTTGGAAGTCTCGTCGGTTTCTCTCTCTCCTATTCTTTCGAGCCGCCTCTTTTTCCCTGGGCTAATTCTTTATGCTTTTGGTTTTGTGGTGTCCTTTGGTACCTGACTACGAACTACCGCAACTGCAACGCAACTGCGACAACTATATCGTCCACAACAACAACTACCACTACAACAACCGTCGTCACCTACAGCGTGAGGCCGCCTGCACATAATCCGTACTATGTCACTTGCCACACGGCTGCCGCTCAGGCCGCGGCAGCAGCGGCCGCAGCAGCGGCGGCGGCGGCGGCTGCGATGCCACCAGGCCCAGCCGCCAGCACGGCGGGCCCGTTCGTAGACGTAGTCGGCCATCAGGCCCATCAACAGGCCCAGTCAGCGATTGCCGTTCCAGTAATGCCACCAGGAGCCGGCCGTAGCTTACACTATCACACACACGCAGCGACACACGCACTGCCACACCAACAGCCGCCGCTCACCTATCCCAATTGGGTCCCGTTCTCCCATTTTGGCTGAAGGGAGGGGGTTTCGCTTGAAATTCAGATAAAAAATTAACGAGCATCATTAAAAACATCACATTTCCGCCCGTCTTTCTTAAGCCCAATCTCACAATTAACGCCTAGCAATTCGAACCGGACGTAATCTCAAAAGACTGCATTCTCACGTATCGTTAAGAAAATCTTACATTTTACGGTCGCGCTAGTCGTAGGAAATTGTAGACGCTCTTTCAGCGAAATAGTACATATATATATATATATATATTATATATAGAAACAAAAGAGGATATATAGTAGAGAGAAAAAATATAATCCAAGTTATATTGGATGGAATAGTATAGATGTGACAAATGTAGGTGAAAAGGCGCAGCCACGCAGTAGGATATTATCGAAGCGCTATAGACCGTATGTACAAGAGTAGAACCGTCGTGAAAGAAATCTATATACAGGTTTTTACTATGAATTATCGGCAAATATACGTAGCGATATAACACGTTAGAATATTACAGAGAGAATTTCTACGTTGCATTAGCTGAAGCAATAAATCTTAACAGTAGAAAACATTAGAGTGTATATTAACGATTAACATTACCGAAACGAGATATAAATCAAGAGTTTGAGTATTTCCAAATTTTATATAGAGAGATGAGACAGTTTTAATCATCGAATAGCAATAATGTAGGTTATACGTGTTTCTGAGAGCTTGAAGATTAATGAGAATTAAGTGTGGTGAGAGCAGTAACACACACATACACACGACATTGCATAAGAGCAAGTAGAGTCTTTCAGATGTTTACGTAATTTTTAACATTAGCGGATATATATACTCTTTATGGACACAGTAGACGTACAAAAACCGAACGACAAAGAAGATGCGTACCTATTTCGAATTCTTTCCAAGTTTTAAAATCAACAAGACAAAGTTTTCGATAAACAAAAAAGAAAAAAAAACAATCATCTGCAAATTGCTCAAAGCATCCATAGTTAAAAAAAAAAAAAAAAAAAAAAAGAACAGATCTATGATACATATACTACCGTTTACGTGAAGTTAACATAAGTTTATATAATATTTATCAAAGGCATCGATTCTATCTCAACAAAACTGCCAAGACTTATTAGCATATATACAGCTCGCGTGCAATCGGTTGACCAGTTTAGAATAGTATTTTTATACGTAATATATAATGAAAAAAAAAAAAAATAATAAGAATAATGAAAACAAGAAAACGGCGATATATATATATATATATATATAAATTGCACGATGCGTTTCCGCAACGTTGAATCGACCATAAATCACAGCAATAACTTCTAAGATATTTCCAGAGAATATGATAGAGAAGCGTCTCGACATGCCATTTAGAAAGAAAAGATTTATTTGGATCTTATATTGGTTGCAAAATTCTGAAGTTCTTTTCGCAATAAACGTTTAAAAAGCGGAGGTGAGCATCTGTTTTAGTTCACTAATAGAAAACAATTCTCGCTTAAATTTTTCAATACGTTTAAGAACTAATTACGCAAACTTTTCTATTTATTTCTCTTTCTTTTAAGCATTTCTTCAAAATTACGCAATTGTTTACGTATCACACAAACAAAGCTCGAACGGTAAAGGGAAAAGATGAAAAAATTTTAGAATCAAAGCGTCGAAATAAAACGAGAAACTAAAAAAGTCCGCAGATAATGTAACACACACCTAGTATGACCTCCATTGCACTAACAAATGCTAACAATTGTCAGAATCAGAGAAAGGGGTGCTCCACCCCCACCCCCACCCGCCTCGTCGGCATCTTCCAACGTGCATTTGAGGAACAGGTAAAGAAAAAGCAAAAACGAAAAATCTCAATCACGCGGCATTCCCCCGCATCGAAAATTCCCTCCCCCTATTTCTATCCCTTTTTTCGAGCGAGAGAGAAAAAGAAGCGGAGGAACAAAGAGCGCAATCATTTCTGTTTTCTGTATTTGATGCCCTAGATAACACGGAGAATTACCGAGAGTTCTAGAACGCGTTTCGACGATTCGATTACACGTTGACTGTGCTTTCACGTTCTCTCTGCTTCTTTGACGCGATATAATGAAATATTGCCGCTATACGTAGACAGCAATCTCCTCCCCGCTTGGTATAACCAGTCTTAGTTTGTGTCGCACTCTGCTTGTCTTCATCACGCACCGTAATCCACTCACGTGTACATACGACCCCCTGATATAAACTATGTACCCACTAACACGTTACATATGATACATTTTACGCTCGTCAACAATACCATTGTTAGCGATTGGCCTATCATTATTCTCATTACTGTCGTCACTATCACTGTTTGTATCATTATTAGCATTATTGTTTGTATCACGTCCATTTGTGTATTATTTATTGAGACTATTGTTTACCATTACACATGTATTATTATTTATATTGTTAGTTTACATTGTATATTTTCCACTGCTCTATCATGATATTTCTTATTATTAATAGAATATCATTATTAAGACTAGTTTAATTTTTTATTCTTAGTGCTTACATTTTGCTTATTATCGAGACGAATCTCACGCTTGCACATCCACGTATCCTAAGTGTGTACATAACGTTTGTACAAAAGAAAAAGATGCACAAAGCCAATTGATTGTTATTATAATAATTTTAAAAAATTGGCTATTTTATTTTTCAAACTATACACTCGTATAATTTATAAACTTTTTCGTACAAGATCGTTCGCGTGATGTATGTATAGGAAATGTATTTTTTGCAGGATATTGTTTAGGAAACCTCCACTCCAAGTGTGTATATATTTGAATAGCGATTTTTTTACACGTAGGTGTGTTAAGATTATACGTTTTTATTACATATATGTTTTATACATTATGCCCTCAGAAACTTGTCAAATAAACCACATGTATACTTTTAGTCTTTGGAGTTTCTTGCAGATTTTATCAAATCCACTCTAGAATCCATTACGAGTTGTGATAAAATATCCCCTTTTTTATATCCCCAACCAATCGATATACAATAATTTCTGTATATACAAAATTGCCTCTTGCAATTGCACTATGTGTACATACAACCACATATATCGTATCTGTAAACATTTATACATACCTCCCTCGATGTATATAAAACCGTAAAACAAACACACAGTTGCGTTTTATGATCAATAATCTGTGTGATTATCACTGTAGGAGTAAATCATGATTGTGTTTGAACTCTGATTCCATTTAGGAATATCATTCCGATGATGTGTGGAAAACAAAATCCCGTTTATGAGCAACATTCTCTGATATAACTCTGAAATAACGAAGATGTCAACGACATATTACGAAACAAGTTAAGCTCGTTAAGCTCTTTCTTGCCAAGTTTTCTCGCAAGTTCTTGTAATATAATAAATAAAAGCTGAATGATACGCGTGAGATCTTCGTTATTTCATTCTTTAGCCTCTATATCGTTAACTTGTGATGTAGTCAATAGCAAACGAACCAAATGTTTTTTAACAAAAGATACATTTGGACTTTTGCGAATGTGAATGTGTGTCGATAGACCAATCCAAATACTAACTCTAAAGAATCCTGAGATCTCGTTTTCGACTTGACGAAAGAACATTCTTTGCTAACGCGTTATTCTCGACAGGGGCACCACTCCACTGGCGCCGGACGCGGTGGATCTAACGCAATTGACTTCTGTCAGCGAGTGGCTCGCCTCCATCAAGATGTCGCGATACGCGGAGAGCTTCGAACAGGCGGGTGTGACGACGCTGGAAGCGGCGGCGCGCGTTACCGTCCAGGAGCTCACGGCTCTTGGCATCACGCTTGTGGGACATCAGAAGAAGATAATGAACAGCGTGACGGCGTTACGAGCGCAAATGTCCGCCACCTCGCAAGGTTTCCTCGTGTAACGTCCGTCAATCGGTTTTCCCAGATTCCTGCGAACGCAAATCGGCCGACAAATCGGCTGATCGCGCCACGGAAATTTTGCCCCACCCTCAAGGATCTCACGTATTCCAACTCCTTCGACGCGTCCGTCTAGCAAAAGACGACACATATATCACCCAGGATTCGTGATTACCTAGTCAGAGCGACGATATATATTTCCCGAGAGAATATCTCTTCTCGCGCGAGTAGATACGTGTACCAACGGTAGTTGACCTCCCTCCCACCGCGAGATGAACCTCGCGGCATCTCCGAAGCGACTCGCGAACGCTGTTTCACACTTCTCAACCGAGAAATTCGAAATCACTCACTGCAGACATTCCACGTAAAAAGAACTTGAACATTCATCAAGTTTTACACTTCCCGGTCTAGAAGACCGGAACGAGAGGAAATGTACGAGGACCACGTATTCGTCATCTCGAATCACACACATACAACGACTTACTGAGTTACCGCGAAACTTTCGAGTGAGGAATCGCTGTAATTCGTGAATACAAATAATTTACATTGTCCGGATCAGGACATTCTTTGATTTTTTTTTAATTTTTTTTTTAGAAAAACTCAACGGGATCAATATTTAACACACATTGTATAAGGAACTCCCGAACACAACGAGCGCCGATCCTGTCATTCGTTTCCTATAGGCCTGTTTCTCTGATATACCGATATACGTAAGATCAGACTGACGACGGAGACAAACGAGCCATTTCTTTGAAATCACTGCCGTACAAACCCTGTGCTCAATCGTATTTTGTCGATAAACGAAAGCGCTCTCTTCTCTGTTAATTTAAATCTGTGTCAAATCACACAAATATGCGTTGCATAATTTTGCAGAGAAACAATCACACAGTGTATATAAACGATATTTACTTCCGTAAAGATTTTTCGATCATCTGTTTTTCATCATTTGTCGCGCGTTTTGTCGGTTTTTTTTTTTTTTTTTTTTTTTTTTGACCGAATGACTCTTTCGATTTTTTAGTGTATGTAATACGTATCGAAACGTTTAAATGACGAACTACATATCGGCCTAAAAACTGTCATTCGAACACGCGTCTGTGCTCTCTCGGCCTCTCGCTTTTTTCCTACACGTATATACTAAAGTTACAGTCGATAATACGCTGATAATAAGAAAACAATTAGACTATAGTAGAGAGAAACCGTATCGCGAACTACTGTATCAAAAAAATAAAAAAAATAAAAAAAAATAAAAAAAAAATAAATAAATAAACAGGCCGTAACAGTTCTCGAGATTCTGTCGATGTAGCGTGACGCACGCGATGCAACATAGATTTTCATTACTTACTCGTCAGTCAACGTAGCGAATAACACTGCACTTATTGTACACACACCCTCGTCGCCTCGACAACCGAGAACGAATCAAAGTGAGCGAGACAATGTTAATTCTTGACGATACGAAATTAAAAAGGTTCTTGCCTTTGCGTTACTTTATACACGAGAGTGACGGTCTATGTAGATGTAATCTTTGAATTAGCGATAACGAAAGGAAACGAGACAGACGAAGCGGGGACATGTGCCAACGCGAGTGTGCAAGACACTTACTTTTTAGCGCGAGATAGCTGCGTGCGACGCGAGACAAATGTGTGAGAAAAATAACAACGAGAGAATGCGCGTGCGAGTGCGAGAGCGTGAATGAGGATCGAGTGGTGGTTCGCAGCCCTGCGCTATATTCGTGTGCACACGAGCGTATGCGATCGCGAAATTATTCTATAGAAGATAAATACTGTATTGATGTAATGAAACGCGAGGCACACACTTCGATTAGAATGGAACGCACGGCGAAGAAATGTTTCCGGTCGGAAAAGAGGAATCTCTCGCTCGACGAGTACCTCCAAGAACGTCGTCGAGAGAAATAAACGATTACAAAGCGTGTCCCCTCATCGACAAGCAATACATTAACATATCAACACTATCCGGAGTGCGATGTTGTTGTTGCTCGACGAGGATCGAGACGACTTCGATTGCAAGTTGATCGTTCTTTCCCCGGCAGACGACAAAAGAAACGTAGAGAGTCGGAAGAGGGAAATGCGTGGAAAAATAAGAAAACGTAAAGTCGGAGGTATGAGATATGCGGTGCAAGAGACATCCATCGAGTGGATCGTATTTTTTATTTTCACAATCCGATTGCGAGAGGTTTCTCTGCGAAGAGCAACGTCCGTTTGTGCAATGTACGCGGTATTTTCACGAGAAGAAATTCTCTTTTTATTTTAGGAGATAAAAATCCGAACGAGAAAAGCTGCTTGCTTCACCGTGTGTCTCGTTGCACCTGCATTTATCTGTAAAAATTGCTTTCCGGATCGCGACTTATACCACGTACGGGATGTTATCGGGATGTTTATTCGAGAAACGTACAATCGGTTAGACAAAATCTACGCGCACGTGAAATTTACGCGAAACTGACTTCTGAAGCGAGTCGCGGAGAAATGTGTTATTTTCTAATTTAGCGGTCTAACACACTGTATACAGCGATGTAGTCGACACGACGCGTCGAAGCGACGACGGATGACGGCGGACGAGAGCGGAACGCGCGAAATTTCGCGTCCAAATGGAACAACGACAAAGCGGAGAACAGTAGCTCTTTCGCGACCAGCCAATTCTCTAGCCACTAAATCTTCTCCCTCCGATCGCAAAAAAAAAAAAAAAGAAACAATTGACGAGAGTCGCGCCTGCGAGCGACGAGATTGATTGGTTTTGCTTCCGTCTCGAAACGCGTTTCAATTGTTTCCCTCGTGAAACGAGACGCTGTTTCGAGAGCTGTCACAGACAAGAGAGTTCTAAGAACGTCGAGAGTACGCTCTGCACAATTATTTTGTAACTTGAAACGACAATAACTCGTCGTTGCGCAGCTACTTTGTGATACATTTTGTCTGCGCGATGATGCGTGTAACGAGTGTGAGTTACATGAAGCGCGTTGTAAAAGTTACAAAATAGGTGTCTTTCGGTTCGTCGTGTTTCCTTCCGTGTTTCGCGAAAGAAACGAGAGAACGCAGAGAGAGCGATCGCGGGAAGCAAACGCGACGATGACTAGATCTCCCTTGGAAAGAAACAAAAATAGAAAGAGTGAGAGAGAAAGAAGGCTATTGAGAACGGCGACGATTAAGAAAGCAATACGTGAATACACGCAAATGCAGATTTTTATATAGAAAATGTTAACAAATTTCAGAAGATATTAATTATCGATAGCGCTATCTTCCTAAATGTTCGTATTAAAAAGTTAAACAAAAGAAAAAACGTACGATAAAAAAAAAAACGTATAAGAACGGCGAGATGAAAAATCGCGCGAAATCCTGACCGAGAAGAACAGAGAGAGCTCGCGCGCGAGTCGAATTCTTCGCGCCGCGATCGATTGAAGTAAATAATAAAATTAGTCGGACAGGATTCCGCATGCGAGAGAAAGAGAATCTTAAGAAAAAAAAAAAAACTCTCAAGCTAAATAACTATCTGTGTTTTAGCAAAAACGAACCTGCGAGTGCGACCTGAAGTTTTGAGGATGTTGTTAATTTCGACGAAAATATTTAGATTTCATATAGAGCTCTATCAATATATCACACATACACACACGACATACGTGTAGGCGCAAAACAGAGAAAATAGACAAAAAAAAAAAACTAAATCAGATACAGTTTTGTAAGAACGAAAGTATATCGTACGACTTCTCCGATTTTTCTTTCGTTTTTTATTTTTTATTTTGTTTTTTGTTTATTTTTTTTTACTCACTCTCGATCGTCCTGTGGTTTTTTCCGTTTCAGAAACTATTTTAGAAAGAAAGATACGCGTCACACTTCCAAAACTTTTGATCGTACGTGTAATTTCGGTTATCTCGTATAAAAGTTTTATTACAAGAGCGTGAGAGATGAGATCGAACGGAAAGGAGCAACGGAGAAAAAGTCCAAAAAATCAATCAAAATCGCCTCAAATCGCACGACAATTTTTCTTGCGATATGTTTATTTTTATTTTTTATTTTTTTCTATTTTTTTCCTTGATTTTCTGACAGATAGAGGAAGCGAGAACCACGATGTGATTAAAAATAATAATAGACGAATCGCCTCTCGCGTTTTATTGTGTACCACTACCTATTTATTAATAAAAGAAGAACTTATTTATTGTTTAGAGAGAGAGATCTGACTAAATTGCAAAACGTTTTAATTATCGTAAGTTATCTATTAATTATTTAGTGCGAGAGATATATATGATGGGGTCAGAACGACGCGCGCGTAATATAATTCTTTTTTTTTTACTTTTGGAGTTTTTCGAAAAACTCTGTCGTGTAAAAAAGTAATAATAAAAACGAAGTACAGCTACAGTGATAAATACGATCGTTGTATCGAATTTGTATGTGTGCAGCTATATAGATTTATATATATATATAAATATTATATATTATATTTAGTTAAGCGTTAATTTTAAAAAATACTAGGAGCGCGTGATTTTTTATTTTTTATTTTCTTACTTTTTCTTTCCGCAGTGAACTCTGTCAAAGTACCTGCTTCAAAAAAAAAAAAAAAAAAAAAGAAGAGAACGAAAATTATAATCTCTGCTAAACCAGCAAAGAGCATATTACAGGTACCGTCCCATGTATTATACATACACTGAACAGGCGCGCACACATACACAAACGTACACACATACGTACACACATTATACACGTAACAATAATAATTTATATACACTCGCCGAGCTGAGTTTTCAATGACAAAAGAAATAAAATTGGTTAAGCAAATCGCCTCCGTGTGTCTTCGATTTATTGTATAGAAAAAAATGCAAAAAAAAAAAAACAAAAAACAAAGCAAGCAAAGAGTTACTGTCGAAAACAAATTTTGGAACATGTCTAAAACATTTTTCCTATGGTGTTGTCAAGACGATGTTGAATGTACATAAGATATAATAAAAATAACATACCTTATATATATATATATATATATACATATATATATATAATACGATGTAAATCACGAAAAACTTGGTTCTTTCTTTCTTGGGTCACCTCAAATGTCCTTCCTTCGTCCTTTCTTCTATTTCGAAGAGCAGCGGGCAAAAGTTTTGATATTTGCTGATAATACTTTTTTGCACAAGTTAAAACACGGCAATACAGACGATTTGAACTGACTGGAACGCGGCAACGATCGGAACTGACTGGAACGTGGCAAGGATCGGAACTGACAGGAACGTGGCAAGGATCGGAACTAGCTGATGACTGCTCGAGTTCGCGTTGTATGAACCGTCGGTAAAATAGTAAGAACTCGATATAAAACTAAAAGCAAATCAAATACAAACTCTTTTTTTGTGTTAACTGTCTACATAAAATATGAGAAAAATATATAAATTGTAAAAATGTAAATAAATTATAAAATGATTGTACTTAAATCAAAACAAATATTAAAACATTAATGCACTATCTCTCTACTGGATAAATTAATAAAATTATCCGAGATTGCTACTTCAAAATCGTTTTAAACTAACAATTTAAACGAAATGTAATTTTTTTAAAAAGTATTTGAGTATTTTGGAAAAAAACATTTATGTAAAGTTTTCATTGTCATACAGTATCTTTCTTACTGTATGTGTGAGAGAGAAAGCAGTTTGTTTCATTATAAAACAAGCGAGTGGCACATACCATGACAATAAACAGCAGAATTTAATTTTTTGGGGTTTTATTATTTATTTTGTATAATAAAAAGTAACGGAGTTATTTCTCCACTTTTTTCGTCTTCGCTGAAGCCTGCTGTGCTTTCATAACTTTATAGACAATCTTTTGTTCTTCAATTAAGAATGCACGTACAATTCTGAAAAAAAATCATATCAAATCATGTTTTTTAATTATATAAAAAGTTTATAGAATGTTCCTTGTATTTCTTAATGAAAAAAATTACAAAACAATATTTTTAAGAAAATCTAATCCAATCAATAAAACTAGTCAAAGAATAACGAAGTTTGAGAATTTCTGTGAAATGCCATTTAAAAAAAAGTATTCATACCTTTCTTTTACACACTTATGGCAGAGTACTCCGCCGTATACACGCTTGACAGTCTTTTTGCGTCTGCACATACGAGATCGCTCCATGGGTCTAGCAGGTTGGATGCCTCTGAGTTTGTCTTTACACTGTCCACATCTTGGAATCTTCTTGGGCTTCTTAAGATATTGATAGACTAATTTGCCACCAGGAGTACGTACACTATAAACATTTCATCCAACATTTCCAACCAATTAACATTTCAGAAAACAGAACAATCCACTAGAAGTGTTGTTATTTAAAAGTGCAAGCTCTTTAGTTATGAGAATTCTAATCAGTGCGTGTGAATTTGTCGGGACTGATCAAAACATAACCTCACACTTTGTCGTAACTTACAATTCTCATTGTGAACCTACGAATCTCACCACACGAAGCCAATAACACCAGTTTAAAACTAACGCACTATTATTTGCAACATAAAATACTTACACACGTCTCCTGTTACTTTTTGTGTTGTACGACAAGCGTCGCCGATAGGTTAGTCGTTGCACCATCTTGGTTCTACAACATAAAAAGTTAATTTGTCGTTGAAAAAATCAATCTATAAAGACTTGCGACGCGTAAGCACTCGTTGTAAATTCGTGTACAAATAATATAACATCAATGCATCTTACGATTGGCACGTAAAATGTGGATATCATAAAAATCACACGAACGTGTCACGAACCTTCGCCAAATCCAAACGGAAAAGGAAGCAACTGCGCGCGCGCGCGCCGCTACGGATCTTCGTAGGTAAGTTGTTAGTGCTGCCATCTTATCGGCGCAAATCGGAACCACGAAGACTTAGCAAAGATTCAAATCGCTCTTAGCGAATATCGGAATCACGGATTTGAATCTCTGCTAATACAATTTTCCTTTCGCGGCGGCCACTTACGTGGTTACATTCGACAGGCGCACGTGTCTCCATGCCGCTTTGTTCGTTCAAATTGCCATACACTTCCTTATGTATAGATTCAGTCTATAAACTCAAGTTTTTCTCTAAGACATTGATCAGATAATATAATCACAATTTTATGAAGTTGAATAATGTAATAGAAATTATTCGCTAAAATAATTTTTTTCTTTAACATTTGTTTGATAATTTTTACTGTCAATGTATCGAAAGGAAAATGTCACCGAGTGAACTGACAGACGAAGTGGGGACTTCTGTGATCGCGAGGTGATAAAATTTTCGCAACACATACCTTTTTTAATTTATTCAAGAAAGGAGAAGTACAACTGTGTACATTGATTATTAAAAAAAAAAAAAAAAAACAGTATACAAGCGTCTAATATATTTATTTAAATTTAAAATCACACGCCTGTGCGTTCTGATTTTTTTTCAGAAGTAACTTCCACAACTTCTTCGGTTCACAGCCGTTCTCCTTGAGAAAAACGATCTGTTCGAGTTTGGAACTGAAATTGCGCGCCGGTGATTAAGAACAGAGATACTCTGAAAGATTCGGTTGCCGATTATGGCGATGTACTTGCAAGAAACGTTCGTAGCTTCGGGGCAGTCTCCTCCGGAGACAGGTATTGTGCCGCCGATTATGGGCAAAAGGGTTGCGGCGCAAAACTCGTCCCGCGGGATCGCTGCTCCGAGTAGCTAGTCTCGGAGAGCGACTAACAAGTGCCTTATTTGTTAGATACACCTCCGTGTACCACGACGTGCATTATATGTGCGAGGAGACCGCGCGCTTTAGTTTCAACAGCGCGCGACCGCCTCGGAGAGCGGTGAGAGCTACGGAGTCTTGTCAACCGAGAATGCGGACAGCGACTTGGCATTAAATACTTACGTTCCTCATGCTATGCCACGCCTGTCGGTTTTCTAACCGCGCCGTTTCTGAAAAATGCTCGCGGCTAGAATACCCGCTAGATTGTTTTTTTTTTTTTTTTTTTTACGCGTTAACTCGGTCATCCAGAAAAATTGCTTTGTTACGGACGAATCAGCGAGATGCGTTGCGTTTGCTCTATTACTTTAATTGACATTCTTGCGGTAAAATGTAAAACAAAAATATATAAGAAATTTACTTCAACGCTTCGACGTTGTTATCTCAAAAAGAGTCCAATCTGTCGCGATCTTTACGATCGCCGAGTCCAATCTCGTCGCGATCGTCCAGAATGTGACGCGATCCGAAACGACCGAACGTGATCGCTTCGCCGACGTGTTTCGTTTTTCAGTTAAAAATTCCGACGTACAGCCCGCCGTATACACGACGGGCGAGGAAACGAAAACGAAGACGGAGAATGCGGGGACGATGTCTCGTGTAAAAAAACGGCGGGACGCAAAGTCAGGCGCCGCGGAGTTAATTCGATTTCATGGGCGGCGAGATTTGTGCGCTCGCTTCACGCGGTCTGGGATTTCGAGTTTTCCATACAGGATCTTTCTCCAGGCACTCTCCTTTGGTTGCGGCACCCTTCTCGATCCCATATCGAAAATAATCGGGTTCTGCGGTTAGCCGCGCTGCGGTCTCGGTACAGGCGGCATTTCGTCTCGGTTCAATTGCCTCGGAATCGTTGCAAGCCATCGTTGCAGCTGCGAGTAAATACGCGAGATTGGAATACCTATTCGCAACGCGCGCGTTTGCAATTTTCGATTTTCTCGATCGCGCCGAGAGCTACATCGCGGTTATATCTTTTTCGCGTTTGCGCGTGTCAAACTTTTGCAACACATACGCGTCGACTATTTTTTGTTAAGATAATAGCAGTCAATCAAGTCAATTCGTAATCTGCAAATTGCGAGAAGAAAAGCAAATTTTTCTCCAGGTACTGATTTTGAACGACTTGGTTACTTGGTCCTGAAAAATAAAAAACAGAAAAAGCTTATTAACGATCAAAATTGTGATTTTATAGATAACAGCAACGAGTAATGATATAATTGAAATTCTATGATAGATAACAATGTTACGAGAAGAAGGCGGTCACTATAAATTTTGCGCCTCCATTCGGAATTATACGGGAGAGGATTTATCGGCCACAAACAGCAATTGTCCGGTGTCACGTTTAATTGACGGTTATAAAATGTAGCGCGAGCGTGCAATCGAGAATAATTTGGCGTGAGCCGCGCGCGGCTGGGTCTCTCTCTCTCTCTCGACGAGGAGATGCGACGCCACGTGATTCCTATAATTTTCTGGGATCGTGTTTAGCGAAACGACAAGTGAGTAGGTGTCGTAATACGCGTGTGTCCCCATCATTTCGCGACATTATTATTAGATCGACGCGCTTTGCATCGTATTACGTCGCATTATCGTTACTGTTTTCGCGCGAAAATTGTTCGTTGCTCGAAATAATGCGCGGCTCACAATACAGTATCGAGTTTAATAACGACGGATGCGTACACAGTTTATAATCGTACACACACACACACGTACATGTTTGCATAAAAAAAGTTCATACAAACGGTCATTTTTGCGATGTCATCAAGTGTGTCATTATAAAATTTCTCATTTGCTATCATAAAACACAAATTATTATAATCTAAAAAAATACTCTTTTGCATGATATTGTACGACGTACACACACACACACACATACACGCTCGCGCGCATATATTATCAGAATTATATAATTATATGCACTATATTACGCAAAATTATTACCCAGAACGATACGCAATCGGGAACAATTTGTAGTTTAACAGTGTTTCAGAAGAACGTGCGTTAGCGTATGATGCCTATAATTTTTAGGGCTCATGTTTGACGAAATAACAAGCGGGTGGGTGTCAGTTTTCACACCCGCGGCACGGCGGGGTCTCTCTCTCTCTCTCTCTCTCTCTCTCTCTCTTTCTCTTTTTCTTCGGAGAATGTAAAAAAGGGTGCCCGTACGAAACCGGTCCCGATGAATCTTTGTTATACAAAGTCCCTCCTTCCCTCTCTTATATATTGCTGCCTGCCGCCTCGTACGTACGTACGTGTGCCCATAAAGGACGAAACAACGGGCCAGGCCTCAGGACCGTACTCGCAAAATGAAAGACACCTACGCTTTCTATTTCCGGTCGTTAGAATGGCTCGATATAGCACATCTCTTTGATGATACAGCGTTATTATTATTATTATTATTATGCAATGTAATATTTATCCGAACAGCTTGATTGGTCTTTAATTTTTATAAAACAAATAACAGAGTTTATCTTGACAAACCGAGAATGTTATTTCAATTGATTTCATCGGAAATATTTAATTATATTGCGAGAACACAAAGTGTACATCAAACTGACGATCCACTTTAAAGTTCATTCATTTCGCGAATTAAATATAGCCATTACGTCGAATTCGCGTATTCAACGGAGCACCAAATGCGGCGCGAGTGCTCGTTCATTAGCTTTAAACGTCTCGATTACATCATGCTCGATTAAAATCGAATGTAAATTGCGCGGCGATCGAGCCGAAGATGTCTCGCGATAATAACCGATCCGTGAGCATATTGCGATTCGAAAATTTCGCCGAAAAGATTCGAAAATATATCGTCGCGTTTTATGCGAGAACTAAAGATCTTTGGAAGTAATATGTTTCTGTTGAAACATTTAATTCGCGCATTAAACATTTATTAAGCTGTTACTGAATAAAAACAGAAAGATCAAACTTTTTTTAAACGCAAAAGAAAGCGAACTTTTCCTAGAAATACAAACGTCGTGCATTGATTCGAAAGCGCGGTGTTTCGAACAGTTTACGGAAGAAACGTATCGTGATTTCCGCGAAAAAAACGAGATCAATTAATTTTCGCTAGCCTTCTCTTTGGACGCGACTGCGGATTCAGCGGCGCGTCCTCTTTGATCGAATTATCATCACCAGTGGCGCCAATTCACACCTGACTCTCGGCGATAAAAGCCTGCTCTAAAGATATCCTTATCCTACTTACGCGTAGGCGCGAATCCCGTTCTTACAGAAGAAGTAGACTGTGATCGTACAGCAGGTAGTCGCCTCTTATACAACGTTCCATCGGGATTCAGTCGAACTCTCATCTCTCTCGCAGTCTCATCTTCTATCCCCGCTCTCTCCTCCTTCCTCCTCCCTCGCTCGTTCTTTATAATTCTTTTTCGTGATAAACCAACCGCAGTATCCTTTGCCGACCACTCGAAGCGGTAGTGAACAAGACGATTAATTATCCCGGCGCCAAACGGCAACGATGAAGGTAACGACGGTCGATTAAGATCCAGACGGAGAGAAATCTCCGCGAAATCCTTAAAGGAAATTAATGAAAGAGATATATACCTGTGGTTATCTTTCTCTTTTCCGCGCGTCGCACGATTAAACACCAAGATTGGCCGACGGCTAATAATAGTGAACGCGAAGCGCAATAAGCGCGCGCGTATATACGCGTAACTTGGTTGTTGCGTTTGCATTTTGAATTTTTACGGTCGGTGGCGACGCGCGCGAGCTTAACTCGAGAAGAACTTCAGTAGCTCTTCGCGGTAGACCCTTCGCTATAATAGATACGATTATCCAATGTAACCATCGGCCAATCTTGACCGTTACACTGCCACTTAAGAAGAGAATACAACGATCGGAGTGTATTAATGGCGTCCGGTTCTATTCATAAAAATATCTCGCGACGTGCGCACATACCAACGGATTTTATTCCTTGCGCGCAACAGTCAGATAAACGTAACTGCGTAGATGAAAAAAAAAAACGTTTCTCAAATATCCTCAAAGAAATTCGAACGTGTGCGTTAGACATTCGCGTTAACACACTTCGATGTGCTTCCAGACAAAAAATACATTAGCCTCTTGACTAAATGATGAGGATTTGAATGGTAATCGCCGGAAGTCGTCAGCTCAGCCCGCACGACAATGCCAATAAAACGCCACGTATTATTTAATCTTTGTCAGCGCGATGTATTTTGTTTTGTTTTCGTTAAACTTGTCACCGTGCAATGTGCTAAAAAAAATCCGTAAGTTGATTTTTTAAACAATTTTTTTCAGATTAACATACGCCTAAGTAAATTTATAAATGTATGTTAACGATATAAAAAGCAGATTTGCGTTTATCTGAATTCTTGGAATTGCAACGTACAAAGCTTGAATGTATATATATTGTGAACATAAAAGAGAGAAGCGAGAGAGAAAAAGAGAAGAAAAAAAAAAGAGAGAGAAAGAGAGAGAGAAATTCAAAACGAAGCTGACCCAGGGGCCTGAAAGGCTTCATGGCACGTTAGTTGCCAGACGAGCGATTTAGCTCCGTTCTTCAAAGTCCCTATTTCAAGCCCCCTTCGTTTCTCTTCTTCTCTCTTTTCTTCCGAATAAAATATACTTCTGTGTTGGACCTTCGTGGCTGGCGCCGAATAGGTTGGGCACTTTCGAGGTCCTGAAGAAATTTGAACTCCACTTTGTTGGATCACCTTAATGTGGCACGCCTTGATGTTAGATACTGAGATTTGTAGAATTTGTTTTATCACGTAAATTATAACTTTTGTGCAGAATAGTGTTTTATTACTGATCTTCTTACGTCCTCACGCAAGCAACAGATTGATTATTCAAAGATCTGAAAAAGAATTTCAACAATTGCAAGACATACGTTTTAGTCTAATAAAAAAAAACATTTTTTACGCGTTTGATTTTAGCAATTCAATTCGTTAACGAGTCCGAATCTTTCAATCGAGTTTTATTGTAATTGCGATGACTCGCGTATACTTACATTGCTAACAATGCGATGCGCAGACGGTGTCGAGGAGAATTGGCAAAAATATCGCCATAAAGAATACAATTCTCAATTCGTGGCGCGAAATAATAACAACAAAAGTTGACGGGGGCCGATCGTGGTAATTGTGTTCCGCCGCGTCACGTCCGTGTGCAACAAGCTACGATGGGCGCTCTTCTTTTTTGGCGGTTCGTCGCCTGCCGGCGTAATATATTTCCAGGCGAGACGAATGGATCGTGATTTCATGGCGCAGAAGGAACGGACACGAGCGGGAGGCTCTTTCCCGCTCGCCTTTGTGGGCCCCATTGTCGCGGTTCCTCGAAACGCCCGACTCGGGATGAGTGCGCACGAAGGCGCGATCTCCGTCGCCTCTCAAAGCCTCACGTACGTGTAAAACGAAAACGCATCGACGACGTTTCAGAGAAGGGGAGGGTATCTGATTCTAATCCCGAAATCCGGTTCGAAGCTCCGGATCGCGATGCTTCTCGTTTTTCTTTAACACGACGCTCGAAAGTGGCCGGTGTGTTCGTCCCGGAGGCGGTCATGAATAAACGATGGACGCGGGATTTCTGCGAAAATCCGCTTATGGTTGTTTGCAACAAAAATAAAACACTTTGCAATCCAATTTATTTAGGGATTCTTCGGCGACTTTAAGATTAAGTTTCTCGGCGACTTTTACTAAAGAAACACAAGAGCGAGACTTGGTCGATGCAAGATCGACGATTTCAAGCCTGTGAATTGTACAATCACACCGTTTGTTCGCATTGTTTTCCTCATTTCGTCAGAAATGTTTCTTTCAACGAGATAGATCATTACACGGTAATAATTTATACGCAGCAATTAGGGATCGTTTGCCGGTCAACTATTGCCTCTAACTACGCCTTTGTGATGTGGAATGCATATTCATCATCCCGTACCGATCGTCTCGCTCAACGCAATCTTTAATAACTCATAATTAAGCGTTAATCAGAGTCACAGTCGTCGACTGTCCGGCGATTCTCTCGTTTCTCGATTATGAATTCGTCTATTCGAATGGTTACTTCTTCTCTCGCGCGATCGCGGTCGTCGTCGTATCGAATCGATTTCCGGTTGATTACCGACAGAATGACAGGCGAGGCCCCTCGTTTAACTAGGCTAATTGTGAGAAATTGCGCGCATAAGATGCTGCCATTTGCCAAGCCAGCGCGTGTGTGCGTCTTTACCGGCTCGAAACCGACCTTCTCATTGGCGTCTCTTTTGCCAGCATCTGCAAGTCATTACAAGAGACGCATATGTACGTGCACGTCCAGAACAAATTTCTACGTCACGTATCGGCAATGAATTGAAGACCCGTCATTCACATTTCCAGAAAACGCGCATTAGTAGTTTTCACAGCACGTGCTTAGCGGTGACAAGTGATTTACTGTCAATCCTCGAGCAAGAGACCGCAGCCTGTCATCCCGTTCACGAGTTCCCACGATGATAACGCCCTGAACACAAACGATATTTTGTTTAGAAAAGAGGCAATATTTATCTTCACTTGTGCTTGTTTGTTAAACAGATTAACACGCTATTATAATACAACGAACATTCGATAAACAGTACAACTTTATCCGAAAAATAATACAACACGCGACTACAAAAACAAATCTTTAAGCAAATATTTTAATTGCGACAAGGAATATTTGATTATATATTTAACAAAATTTGCAAGGGCAAAATTGCAGGGACAATTTTTTTAAACATCCTTCAATTTATACAATTTTTTAGGTTTCGAAAAAAATCCGAGTCACGATAAAAATAAAGCGGTCTGCTTTTTCGAGAAAAACGCATGTTGGATGCCGCGCGTTGGATGTACGTCTCTTTCCATAAAAGTGCCGAAGATCATCTCTAAAAATATAATGACTGACGCCTTTTAGCGCGCGCGAGAAACGACGGACGGATGCGTCTGAGGGTCGGTCCGTGCGTTTCAATCTGGATCGCGCGACTTCACGCTCGACCGATACACACGCAACAGGTTACGCGCGGGTAGCACACCACATCGGCGTCATCGTCGTCACGCGGCGACCTAATCTTGATGCGAGGCGACGTTTCGTGCTCCTCGTCGTCACGACGACGACGACGACGACGACGACGAATCCGATCGCCGGAGTCCGACTAGTTGCTGGCGGCGCGAAAGAATTGCCGCGAGCTTTGTTCTCCCGCGAACAGTGCGCCTTTGTTGGATCTTAATATTCACCATATTGCAGCGCCGAGAACTTCTTTTACATTTTTGCACACGAACGGCACAAATTGCGCTTCAGAAAAAGGCCATTTATCCATTGCGAAATATTTTTTTTCTGCTTTTGTGTAGAGTATCTCTAGCTTCTACAAATTTATTAATTATTTAATGAGACGAAATTGGTATTGATTGTATATTATAATGTAGTATCTAATTACTTAACAAAGATTCTTATCAATATATTTTTCAAAAGATTGTCGAGTTGATAAAAAAAATCATATTAAAACTAAAGGTTAGGTCGATAGTTTTCAAATATCAAGACTTTAGTAGCGTGTCTTTAAAAACGTGACTAAAGTCATATGCGGCAAGAAGAGGAAAAACACTTACTCTTGCATAAATCTTTGCGCTTTCGTTGAGCCAGAAGTGGTGTTACACGTTTGATCGTTAAGTCGCCTTTAGAAGGCAATAAAAAAAGCAAAGTCAGCTCTTCCGGAAGCGTGAAACATTACCATTCCGGCAATCTTGGGGACGCCGCCGACAATTAGCCGGTAATCTGATATCGATAATACTGCTATATTCACACGTAGTTGGCGAGGCAAGCCAGAGGCCGTGAAAAAAAGAAATAAAAGAGATCCGCGTGTTGTTGCAGACACTGGAAACCGCGCTTTAGTGGCGTTGCTTCGCGTTCGCCACTCGCAGCGTGGCGCGCAACCCCCGTAGCGCTTCAATCGCTCTTCTCTTCCGAAGAGACCGTTGGCCAAAAATTATTAAGGTAAGTAATCTCAGCGTAATTGCTTTTTTCTTTGGCAAATCCGAGGACATGGACTCGCGCGCGCGCGCGCGCGAAAAAAAAAAAGAAGAAAAAGAAATCAAGTGCAACAGGTACACAAATTAATTAAAACGCGGATCTTGTTTTTCCAGTCTCTCTCCACGAAACTAGTTCGCGCACTTGGCGTTCCCGATCGAATTCGCAATTAAAGACACTCCATTCGGAGCGACGCAAATGTCGCTCGACTCAAGGGGGGAAGAGGACAAGGAAAATACAGAGAAAGGTACGTGATCCCACGGATCAAGACGGAGGGGAGGAGGAAAACGAGATTCTAGATTCTAGCCGGGTTCTGGATTCTGTCGGTGACGCGTCGCGCATAGACATTTGCGCCTTTCCGAGGAACAACGCGACCCTTCCTGGCTCCGAAGCGTCGAGAGGCGAGTATATAGCGCGCGATCCCTGTCGAGAATGAGAGAGAGAGAGAGAGAGAAAGAGAGAATCTCTCCGGAGAGATTCTCTCCGCACGGTGCCCCATCGGCGGCATAATGGCGCCCACGGGGCGCCGTCGTGCTCTTCTTCGCTGACAACAACAACCAAGACCAGACGCGTACGCCAGACAGGCAGATTACGCCAAATTTGTACTGAGACGTAGAACACAAAATATCTAACGTTTTATCTGAAAACGTCAGTGTGTCAGAAACACTGAAATCTGTTGAGCGTCGAGATGATCTTTGACACTTCGCGATCTGGAAAAATGGTTTTTGTTTACAACAGATAAATGTTTGACTCATGTTTGTGTATTTACGCTAAAAAAAGAAAAAAAAAACAAATTGACTTCTTCTACACGAGAGGATTCTTTTAATCACGTTTTAAACAATTCTGATTCTCATATCTATATATTATTTGCAGGAAAAATATCTTTCGGCGCTACCCTCGATGATTAATTTTCTCGCAACAATATCGCGCGCGAAAATCGAACCAAACACACTCGGGGCGAAGAGGTTTTCTCGGTACGGGTCTGAGCTCCGGCCCCAGCATCACCATCTCGCTCGCTCTCACGCAAACTGATTGTTGTTCTCTCTTGCAGAGTCGAGGATTCACGAAACGCCAATCCCACCGCTGCAAAGTCGCCCCCTACCTAGACGAAGACGACCGAGGTACGAGCGGCCTGCGCCTTGCGGCGCGTTGCGGAGAGCCCTACGTCACAGTGAAGTATGTGCTCCCGAGAGTCCCGAGTGTAGAAAATGGCTGCGCTCGCCGCTACGACGGATCAGCGCGGATGTAAATATGGCCTGTCGCTTGTCGGACTGGGAGTGTTTGTCGCGAGATTTATCGACGGTGAGTACGGAGTCGGTTACCCCGCGTGTGCGTGTCACCGCGTTGTGTGTTTACCCTCCTGGTCCTGAACGGGACGCGTCGTTGTTCTCCATCTGAAGGTTCATCACCACCACCGGGCCATTCGCGCGCGCGAGAATCGATTAAATGCGGGCGAACTCTCGCAAACAAGCGAGAGAACGACCACGCTTTCAGTTTCTCTCTCTCTCTCTCTCTTTCTCTCCCTGTCTCTGTGTTCGCCTTCTGCCACGCAGATGTGTGTTGTAATCCAACGACGATCACGCTGTTGTTTCGTTCGCTCCGTCCCATTTTCTTCGTCTTCTTCTCTCCGTCACGGACTGACGTTCCGTTCCGCGTACTCTCGTCGTCAATCTTCCTGGTCGCGGTCGAACCGACGAGCGATCGCGTGCGCTTTTCGCTCCGAGGGATCGTTGCCCCGGCGCGCCCTCAATTGCACCGCAAGGCTTTTTGCTCCGATCTTCGAGAAAGAAGCCACCCCCTTCGTTCTTGAAGAAGCGTGCGACAACACAAACCGACGGTTTCCTCCGCGCGATACTTCTGCTGCTGCTGGTGCTGCTGCTGCGCGCACACAACCGTCATGCTCCAGTGTACGTATCGCGTGGTGTCGTGTTTTCCTTGAGATTCCTCTCGACAGCGCGCCGTACAAATTTCCTTTAACGTCTTCTTCGCGTTTTTCTTTTTCTCCGCCTCGTGGGTTGCATTTTGCAACGTGAGTTCTAAGTTAATTTTAGTTCTTCGTTAAGTCAAGCTTTATCAAATCCGATGGATATTTTTATCTTCGCTATAGATACTTTTGCATTGATCAAAGCGCAAATTTTGCTTCTACTTTTCTCTGCGACCTTGTGTGTCATTTTAAACAAAACGTGCAATCCCGATTGTAACTGAAAAACGCATTATCCGCGATAAGATTGCGATTTACAAATCGGTATTGAAACAATCGATAGGACCTTCGCCGATTGTTTTTTTCTTTTTTTTTTTTCTTTTTTATGCGACGCAAGACGCGCCTCTCGTTCCGTGCGTTTTCACGGAAGGAATTCCTGTGTGCCGCGCTCGGGAAAGCATGCGACTGTTCTTTTTTACGTCCGCCGAGACGAGAACGTCGGAAGACGTGACGGAAAGAGAGAGAAACGGAGAGAAACGGAGATGAGAAGAGGTTTAGCCTCCTCTGGTCGAGGTTAGAGACTGAAATACCAGCGATGTGCTGAGAATCCGCGCGCAGCTTCGCGTCGGCTCGAGAGACGAGAGTTCCGTTTCTCTCGCCGACCCGCGATTTTTTCCATTTTTCTTTTTATTTCCTTTTTTTCACTCTTTTGCGGCTTATTTGTCTCTCTTTCTCTCTCGATCACGGGTTTGGTCCAGTCTCAAACGCTTACGCGCGATGATACTGGACCAACGACCAACTGATTGCCGCGCGCGATTCGATATCGAGACGCAATGACGTAGCCGATGACACCAGACTTTAACCCTTTCAAACGCGGCGATGTTACGACACTCAGCTGTCAACTTTTTAATGAGCGTTTTTTTTTTTTTTCTCAATCCGCACGGTGCGACGCACTTGACCGACGTAAACTCGCGGTTGATGCGAAAGAGAGTCTCAATTGAATCATTCGCTTCATCGGCAAAATGTTCGCTGCAAAAGTCAGTGTTGAATCGGTAGAATTTTCACAAAGTTTTTTTTTCGTTTTCCGTCAAGGAATTTGTTTTCTAAGTCGCAATAAAAATAGCGACCAGATCTCAATGTTGTTGCGCGTTTGCGTCACGCGCGTTCTCCAAGTGTCACAATCAAGATTCGAAACGATCGATTCGGTTCGATCGTTAAACGCGTCGTATATTTCAACTCCGTATATTTCACACTGACGTCAAATCAGATCTCCTCGATGTGTTTCAGCAATCCGCAATCGGACTGTAAACGCGCGGGGCTCTACAACGCGGAGCTCTATCTGTTTGACGTGTACAGGAAATTGAGACTGTTCACGTCGCTTTCGACACACGATGCTCGAAATACGTCAAAGGATTTTATTAGACGTCGTTTTTCGTCAGCTGGAGACACTCTCTTTCTCTCGCCGTCTCCTCACGCCGTAAACGTAATCTCAACGTGCGCGCTCTTGCGTTGAAAACGCGGCGAAAAAAACGCTCTGTTTTTTCTCTTCCTCTTGTCACACGCCGCTTCTTTGATCTTCCTTTCTCTCCTTTATCACGCACGTCTATATGACGCGCGTTTTTTCTTCTCCCGCGCGAGAATCGCGCAAGGACATCGCGCGTGCGACATGGCGTATGGATGACGAATAAGGCTTGAATAATACGGCGTCTTTTTCTATGTAACGCGCAAGAAGTACATCCGGAATGCGGGATAAAAATACGTTCTCGTGGTTCGTGGAAATGCAAGCAACGCGTTTTGTCTCTTTTTTTTTTTTTTCAGTAATTCCGGATGCGCGTTTATTCGCCGTTATCGGAAGGAATTGTAGACCTCGGGGAATTTGAAATATCTGTTCTGAGATGAAAAAAACAAAAAAACCCCAACACCACCGCTCGCTCGAGTAACAAAACGCATCTCCCGCGGTGATGAGAACGCTGTGACGAATTGCGCCGATAATTCAAGTCTGACGTAAAAATCGCCACGAATTTTCGTTCCCCCCCGAGGTCTGCGTGGCGAAAACGCTCGTTATTTTTATTCGCGGCGAATTGGCCGTGTACAGCCATCTATAAATAGTTTAGATAAACTATTCGTTTAGACAAACTATTCGATTGAGATCTTAATGGATTGTCATTTTGAGTCTTTTTTTTTTTGTCAAAAGATTTTCCAACGATTACAGAAATTTTTTAAACAAAAAAATGCCATTTCCAAATTGTGTCACTTATCGCGCATCTCATCTTTTCAGACTCATCTATTTTTCAAAGATCTCGTGGCGGATGCTGTTTCACGAGGAGATAGAGAGAGAGAAAGACATTGGAGGTGTTGGTTCAGTCACGGCGACGGATTTCCCGCTCGAAATCACAACCGAGCGCGCAACACGGGATAGGATTACATACACACGGCTGATTGTTCTTCCACGAAAATTACTATCGCGCGCGGTGTGGTGTATCACGCGCGCGCACGTTTGCTGCACCGCTTTCTCGACAATATTATTTGCAGCGCGGTGTTAAGTTTCCTGTGCGACACACAGCGTGCGCGCTTTAAGTTTTCGTCGTCGTCGTCGTCGATCCGAAAATGTTACTCGCTCCGATTGATTTATTGAATTCGCCGAGATTTGACAATCGGCGAAACTTGTAGTTTTTTTTTTTTTTTTGTTCTCGTTTATTCGCGCCCATCGCGGGCGCACTCGAGCGAGCGATTGGGAAACGTGCGATGACATTATCAGTGTTGACTTGTAAAACAATTGATTACGCGATAAGAAAGAATGACCCTATGTTACACCTGATTCTTGTACAAATTTGAGACTTGAATTCGAGAGATAATTCGGTGTTATTTACCCAACTGATTTTTCTATTTTTTACCGGATCCTCATTGGTTCATCGACAAAGTTGCATTCATCCTATTAACGTGTCCGTGTGTGTTCGCGACATTCTGTTTAATTTATTTTATTTCTCTCTCGCGAGAAACAACAAACATCGCGCGGTTTGTTTATTATTGACGATCGACGTTGTTTATTGTTGCGACTTGTTTACTGACGCACTAAAGACGCAAAGCGGCGTCGATCCCCGACCTTGTCGAGAGAGAGAGAGAGAGAGAGGTAGAAAAAGGAACGGGCGTGTTTCTGGAGCAAAGTCGCCGGCAAAGTTCGCGATTTGGCGACTCATAGACGCGCGCGGACGTATCTCGCTGATACTGCTCTTTGCCAAGCTGATAAAGTCCGCGACTAGCTGGCACGTCGTCCCGCGCGCGCGCGCGCGCAACCGATTCATTGAAACCTTCGCGCGCGATTACGGGCGCCGATTGCGTCGTCGTGTGCGAAAGAGTGGCGCGCACGCGAAAACAGATATGCGCGTTACGCCTCTCGGGTCGTGTGATCCGCGTGGCTCGTACGACACGCTCGCGTGTGCATGACAGTTTTCTAAACAGTCCATTAGGACTTTCCCGTCACTGACGAACGGGCCCGATAAGCGAAGCGTCCGCGCGGAGCCGCGATTTTTTAGTTTTTATAAACGCGCGTATTATCGGAAGCGCGCGCGAAACCCGACAAAAGTGATCGCGAACGCTCTACGAAGCTAATAATTTTCTCAAAATGAATTTGAGTCGCGTAAAAGTAGTAATATATATATAAAAAAAAACTCGAATCGATCTCGATCTACGCGGACGAACGTGTTGAGAGATTGTATATATCGATAGATTATCATCGCGTGAACGTGTATATCGTCTGTGTGTAAGAGATTTCCACATCCGCTCTTCTCTCTCAGATAAGATCGTGATATCGCGGTGTAAGCGCCCGGTTTAGAGAGACAGACCGATCGTTTTTATAGATCTACGCGAGTTTCCACACGCACTGCGCGCGCGGTCATTAATCGCGAGCCGCGAGATAGTATTCCAACGACAATCGTGTGAGACACGCGTTGACGTTGGTCGATGTGGAAAAATACTTCTTGTGTGCCAAGCTATTTACGCCTCTCGAGATACGCAAGGATAAGAGCGAATCGGATCACGAATCGACGAATAGATCTTGCTTCGCGTCTCAACCTTGTCCTTGGTCGCTTTTCTTTCTTGAAGGATCAAAGTCGCGACTTTTCTTCTTCGAGTAAGTAGTCGCAAATTCGACGTAGTAGACTTCTTCGCGGAGACTTTAAATAAATAAAAAAACCTGCAATAAATCAAGATGCGATATCGTTTGACTCAAAGTACATAAAAAGAAGAACCGAGTCACTGCCAAGTAGCTCATCCGCAGTTTTTTTTTCTTGCCGTCTCGGTCTCGCGTGTTTCGACAATAAGATCTCGATTTCAAAAATTCTCGGTCTGAACATTATATAAATTAAATTGACCAGCAGCTCTCTGAATCGGTTATCTGTATCCAAAAAGCCGAGAGATAACGCGTGGGGAGATAATAAAAATAAAAAAAAAGAAAAAAAAATCACGCAAGTACGCCGCCTATTTTTTTTTTGTACGAGCGGCTAATGTCGTTTCCGCGTTGTTTCGGAATCGATGTTCGCGAATTAGGAAATCGTCTCCGCGTGACAATTGTCGTACTTGAGAGGGACAAACGCGCGGGAGCAACGGACGCGGAACGCGCGAATCGATCCGTCATCCGGATATTCGTGAGATATAAATAGAGAGCGGTCACCGTAAAATAGACGCGCGCGAGTAATTTCGCGGCGGAAGATAAGCGTCGACTTCTCCGTGACGTTCGCGCGCGTGTCCCTCCCCCTCGATGCGGTTTCAGACCCTCTTCTTCCTCTTTCTCGTTTTTGCTTGCCATCGCGAGCGAGCTTGGCTCGTTAGAAACGTGATACCCCACCTTGTCTGCGTCGAATTCTCCGTTATCGGAGGCGGACGTTTGCAGTTTCGCGAGCTGTCAAATTTAATTTTGAACTTCACAATAACGCGCCAAACAATTACGTTTAGTTTAAATGTTACACATTCGCACGGTATCGATATTTTACAAGCGAAAAGTAGTTTGGTTTTTGAATATTCAGTGTGATTTGCATTTTAACTATAGTTTTTTTTTTTTCTTGAAAATATGCAAAATTAAACGTATATTTTGCATGCAAATGGCGACGAGAGATCATTTTGCGTGATGTTGATCGCGCTTTTATATGCGCGTGCGCGCGAGAGGTTTACAACCGACGAAAGATTTATCGGTCTTTCGCTGGTTTGTATCAACCTGAGACGACCGTCTTTTGCTTTATGAAGGATTTCCGTTTCGGGACGCACCTACCTCTCCTTTCTCCTTGATACACTCCGGCATCTCCGTGGGACGACGGTCGTTCGCCTACACGACACATCTCGCGACTTGCCGAACAACCTCTCGAATCCGCACCTAGTTTCTCCTCCTCTTCCTTCTCCTAAGTCTGCTCTTTGTCTCAATTATCATTGAAATTATTTACCGCACCTCGCAATCGATCATCTGATTCCACTGATGCGTCTTTCTCTTTTTCTTTTCCTCTTCTTGCCGTTCTTCTCCCGAAAGATTTGCTTATAAATAAATTTTATTCTCCGAAGCATCCGAGAATCCAAGAATATTTTGAATGACTAGGCGATTAATATTAGAATCTTGCGTTATTTCTTCTCTTTGTATATATATATATACACACGCACACACACACACGTTCATTGAGACCAGCAACAAATTGTGATCTAATGTCGTGATGTTTTCTCTCACAGTGGTCGGTATTGTTTGCTACTGCGACGGACACTGTCCGGACGGCAGGCAGAATGGCACATGCGAACTACGAGCCGGAGGTCAGTGCTTCAGCGCCGTGGAAGAGGTGTGGGACACCGATTTGGGAGAATTTGTCCCCGAGTACTCGTACGGTTGTTTACCGCCCGATGAAGGAGGTTTCATGCAGTGCAAGGGAAATCTAGTTCCCCATCTGCAAGAAAAGAGCATCACATGTTGCAATTCCACGGCATTGTGCAACAGGGAACAATTTCCCAATATAACGTACAAACCCCGACCTACCGTGTCGCCCAATGCGATCATTAGCGCGTCGGGAGCGCCATTAATTATTTTAATGGTCCTGTTCGTGGTTTTCATGATCATTCTGATAATGGCGGGTTTCATGTACGTCCGATATCGCAGGAAGGAGCGGGGACAGCGTTTGGTGCCGCGCCAGGACACTCTCAAAGCGTTAATGGATCAAAGCAGTGGATCAGGATCCGGACTGCCGCTCCTGGTGCAGCAGACTATTGCGAAACAATTGGCCATGTCGCAGTGTGTAGGAAAAGGGCGTTACGGCGAGGTATGGCTCGCGCGATGGCGAGGCGGAGAAAAGGTCGCGGTGAAAGTCTTCTTCACGTTGGAAGAGAAATCCTGGTTCCGTGAAACGGAAATTTATCAGACGGTGCTTATGAGGCATGACAATATCCTGGGCTTCATCGCCGCTGATATCAAAGGTACCGGCTCGTGGACGCAGATGTTGCTGATCACGGATTATCACGAGAGAGGTTCGTTACACGATTACTTGCAAACAACCATGTTGGATCATCAAGGTCTGCTGGTGATTTGCTTGTCCATCGCGTCTGGCATCGCACACTTGCACACGGAAATCTTTGGTACGCAGGGAAAACCTGCGATAGCTCACAGAGACATCAAAAGCAGAAATATCCTAGTTAAAAGGAACGGAGAGTGTGCCATAGCTGATTTTGGCTTGGCTGTTCGCTACTTCAGGTATGCGAACTCGTAACATTCAGTTTTAAAGCTAAAAGGCGCTAAAAAAAAAAAGTTATTTGTGCCGTGAACATCTCTCTCAATGAGATATTTATTTCTTTACAGTGACAGCGGAAAGATCGACATTGCTCAGAATCCCCGAGTGGGCACACGGCGTTACATGGCGCCGGAAGTGTTGGACGAGACACTGAACACAGCTTCCTTCGACGCATTTAGAATGGCTGACATGTATTCTGTCGGTCTTGTGTTCTGGGAAGCATGCAGAAGATGCGTCACGGGTGGCACGAGCTCAATGGTGGAGCCTTACGCGTTGCCTTATCACGACGTCGTACCAAGCGATCCGGATTTCGAGGACATGCGCCTGGTAGTCTGCGTGAAACGATTGCGTCCAGTTATTCCAACAAGATGGGATAACGATTCGGTGAGAGAAGCAGTTGTTTTTATCTTCCATCTGAGTTATTCTTGTCGGTTACTCAAATCGAATAAAAATTCCTCTTGTTTTTACAGATTCTGTACGCGTTAAGCAAAATCATGTCGGAATGTTGGCACGTGAATCCGCTAGTTCGCTTAACTGCTCTTCGCGTTAAAAAGACACTGTCAAAACTGCATGTCAATAACAGCATCGGCGTCAAGATCGTGTAGGGTCGCTTGATACAATGAAAAACAGAACGGACTCTTTTAAAATTATACAAATAACTTCCTTGTAAATACATCCTCATTGTACATAGAACTGTTGACAGACTGCAACTTGTGAAGACTGATGATTAAGATTTTGTAGATAAATAAGAGCGAATGAGAACGTACGAATGACGAGGTATGCATCAAGGCGTGAATGACTAATCGTAAGAGATGCGAATCTGTTGTGTATATACATATTTGAATTGTGTACACAGAAATATTTTTATATATATAGCGTCTCCTCGATTTTGCGCATTGTCTTTTCATGAGAACGAAATGTCTTCTTATCGAAGAATTTTTTTTCCAAGAAAGGCGCAAGCGTGAGAAATTTGGAGGTTCTATATATACAATTTTTTATATTTATATAAAATGTGTCGCGCGCGCGTTGAAGCCTTAATTTCGATACGTTTTGCCATGTTAATGTTAATTGAATATTATCAACAAAAGCTACTACTTGTATATATATACATAGATATATATATACTTGTATATATACATACATACATATATATATATGTATATATATGTGTATATATACAGAAAAAACAAATTCAGCGTAATAAAATATTTAAAACGTCAAAGAGACGTATGTAAATTTTGTAAATTTTGGAAATCGTGTTTTCACTGTAGCAAAGTTTGAAAATGATCGCAGGAAAATTATGTACATTTACCATCTCCTATGTTACTGGTGAGACCTATTAAACTAAAATCTAACTCATAGAATAGTATTCACATAGTCGTTTCTTACATAATAAGATAGTCCTATTTATACATGCATATATAAAGACTATAAAGACTATGTAGGCCATGAATGTGAACGTTAATGTAAACGAAATATACCTAATACCTAATACGTTGAGATATATATATATAACACATTGTGCGTAACGGCGCGATGTGACAGTCAATCAAAATCTGTTCCAAATGCACTTGCAAAATTCAGAATTACATACGTGTGTGTAATGAAATTATATATATATATAATTAAAAATCTATTTGTAAAATCATAATAAAAAAATAAAATTTGTGATATGAAGATACACACATTAGTACACAATAATAAATTACCTATAATTATTATATTAGGTATCTACATTTATATAATAGTAGTACAAAGATATATGTATAAATATGGAAAATAAGTAGAAAAACTCCGAAGAAAATAAAAGTAGCTAATAAAAATTATTAAATTGTTAAGAATCTTTTATAAATTATAAAAATTATATGTTATATATACTTATACACATAAATATAAGAGATTAATTGCAAATAAACACAACGCCGCATTTTGTTATTTCCTAGAAACTATGTAAGATAGAGAGTGCAATTATAAGTGATGTAATTGAATGACAAATGTGATTTTCATTTAATTGTTTAATGTCATGAAAATAAATTTTCGAGGATACTTGACAGGATAAGTTGAAAATAAATGAAAAAAAAAACTGGAACTTTGTTTTATCATTATTATTATGAAAGAGACTTAGATTAAATAAAAAATATTTTCAACATCATCCTTGCATTGTTACGATTCAGGCTACATCCTGAACATTCTTATATACGAAAAATCTAAAATCATCAAATGCTTTTTCTGGACATCATGTGTGTGTCAATGTCCAATCGTCATTAACAAATAGTGTATAGTATTATCATTGACACGTTCTATTGTTAGTGCACTATAGTATTTTTTTTTTGCAGTATTGATATATATATATATATTAGAGAGAATTTTCACATATATTAAAGTTCATATATTATTACGTGTAACCTGTGTACAATAAGTTCGCAGTAATTTAGAATTAACATATAGCTTTCAGTCAGTGCACTGCATGATTGATTTGTTCCTCTAATCTTGTACAAAATCTGAAATAATTTCAGGCGATACAACAAGAATAGTTCGAAAGTATGTTTGAATAAATCTAACCGTTTTCTTATCAGACAATTTTTTGTTTCGAAAATAAATTATAAGATTTAAAAACCTAGCAATTTTAGTTTACCAAAGTATAATTGATAGAACATTTAATTTTAATAACGTTATGAAAATCGACCTAATACTTTGAAACTAATTTTAAGTTGTTACATTTATATGCTACTCACTTTTCCCAAGACATATAAGTACAATGTAGCAGTGCTTCACCACATATTGTAATCAGTATCATCTTGATCAAAAGTTATGAAAAATCCGACTAGAGTTGAGTATACAACAATATTACCTGCTAACGTCAAGTAGCACGCGCCCCATTGTATCTAGAATTTAAGAATAAAGTGCTCTATACTCTATTACATCAAATAATAAATCCTTCTGATCTTATGATCTATAACATACCACTGGCTCATCTGCCGGAGATCGCGCCAACACAATTGGAAGAGCAAATGATGATACCACAAATCCCATGGTAATAAATATTGCCAATTCTAAACATGGATTACTGGTGCTACCCGAGTCATCTGTGTAACGACGTGCTATTATGGTTGGAATAGGTGCCAATATGTAGAACAGCACTACAAAAAATGGCCACCATACCCTAAAAATTACACAAACCGTGATGTATTACTCTGAAGAAAAATTTACACTTGCAAAACAAAAGAATTATGATTAAGAAATGTGTACTCACTTGTATATTGGTAATGCACAGCCAAGAATTACAAAAGTCATTCCAATGGAACCAGCAAATGCTAGCAATACTAATCTGTAATAAAATTAAGTTTCTATAAAATTTATATAAAAAATTCCTTATTTATTAAATAACAAGAAAGACTCAGATACAAGTTTATAGTTTCGAATTCAAAATTACTTGCAAGTTTTCTTTGTATATACAAATACTTACGCTGTTTTTTTTTTTTTTCAGAGAAACACCATGAAGAGAAATTGACCATGAAATAAAAAAAATTAAACAGTTAATGTCTTCATATTATGCAATAAATGCAACTGTGTATAATATAATACATATATATATAGTTCAAAAACACAGTGGTCTATTTGTAAACATTTTTAAACAACTTTATGGCACATATGTATGTATATATAAATATACGACGTATACTTCGAAGTAATTAGCAGCCATTCAACTGTAAATAATACTTATATTTCTGCAAAACTTATATTTACAAAGCTCTCCTTTTTTAATACAATCATAAGAAGACGCGTGACGTTGTTAATCGAGACGTTTTGTTCCCGCAAACTAACGTTAACAAGAGAATAAATCGCATTATTTTGAAATTAATAAATTATAAAACATCAGAGAGCTCTCACGAAGCTCTCAAGTGTCAAACCAACAATGACAACAACGAAATCGCGAGGTTATGTTTTGATAAGTGAATCCGCGCTTTTCGCGCGAAGTTATTGCGGCGATGACATCTTTCAAAAATTTTACGGGACGGCAAATCACGCGCTGGATAATTCAAGATAACACCGAATAACCTTTTATCCCGGCCATTGCGGATCGATTTGACAGGTGCGTATATTTATCGAACTCTCGCTTCACGTAGACTACGCGTGACGTAAAGTGTGCGGTGAAGGATCGTGCATTGTCCTCGAGAACGGAGAAAAAAAAATCCACCGGTTGGTGGGCTTGACCTAAGCTAAGTTGGTGGGTTTCTACGAACGAACGTGTCAACGCGCGACTGGAATCGACGCGATAACCAATCAATACGCTGCTTTTTCACAAGAACAAATTGCTGATTGGTTACTGTGTTGTTCCTTAAAGCGTTCTGTCCAGAGAAATTTATAAAATTGCTTTTACATGGAGCGTACCTTGCGTAAGCGTAACCTTAGCCAATCAAATTCGCTCTAATAACAAATCAACACGGTTGTCCCATTGGTGCTGCGTCAAACATTTCGTATCGAACTGATTGGATTAATTTCCGGTCGGTCGCAACTGATTGGCGCACGTCACTGTTGGTTTTTTTTTTTTGCTTATATTCAAAGCTAGCCAATCGCAAAAGACAAATCCCAAGTAAATTTCACTATACGCCGGAAGTTACGCATCCTTCGCACTCGAGATGCGAGACGTTGATTGGCTAGCGCGTGACTCACACGTTTGACGTGTACAATCTACAATGCTCATGAAAACGCGCCGTTACGCTATGATTTGGCAACGATAGAAATCATACGGTCTCCCGTTCCGTTGTCAGCACTCATCCAAGCATTAGTGCGTATACCGGAAAGAGAGATTGTGTATCGCGTGCGATTTTCTTGCATAAAAGACATCAGGAACTGAACAATGAGTGATCCGAAGAGGTAAGAAATTACGACGAGACGACGTATCCACGGCGGTTTTCATTGTCGATTTTTTCGCGGATCGTTGGAGCTTGTACCGACGAAGTGCGATAGTCGCGGCGACTCAATTTCACGATGTCATCATGTCGACGCAACGCTTTGTTTTCGACGAACTATCTCTCGTTTGTCGTAAAACGCGCGACGTTACGTTAAGATCGGCACGAGCATTAATTTCGTCGTCGTTCCCGTTCGCGCGATACCTCGAATTGCGATGCCCGATTGAACGCGAATCGCGCTCATCAATTTTTGTCCTATCATGGCTATGTGAAACACAACAGGAGAGAAAGAGAGAGAAATGCGAAAACGTCAATTTTCGTCGTTGTGCATTGTGAACGTAAATGGCATCACGCACCGTTATTCCCATTCGCAATTGTGAAAAAGAAATTACGAAGATACAAATAATATATTTATTTTTCTATTTTCGAAACAAATGTTATTTGTTAAAAACTTGAAAGATTTAAGTAATATATTGATTTCTTGAATATATTTCACATATATTAGTTGCTACGTGTCATCATCTTGCATCAATGATATTTGTAACAAAATCAAAAAGATTCTAAACAGAATATAAATAAACAGAACGCATACATGTATACTCTCACATGTACACACAATTATGTATTTTTTGTACATTCAAGTACATTTTATTATATTAAATATTATTATATGTTGCAAAATCTTTTATCTTAAACAACAGATTTTTTGACTGAAAGATAGTAACTAAAAACAAGGTAAAAATTTCTTAGTTACAGAAGAATTTTTAATTACTCAACAAAATTTAAGAATAATTTTTTTTAGAGGACATTTTTATCAGTTTTTTAATTAACTAATTAAAATAGTTTGAAAGAATAAAAATAATTGCTTCAAAGATCTGCATTTTAATTAATGCTTCTGGTTCTAGCGGTGAAGATTTGGCTACAGCTATTCTTCGTAAGAAGGATAGGCCAAATAGACTCTTGGTTGATGAGGCTATCGCAGATGATAACTCAGTTGTGGCGTTATCGCAGGCTAAGATGGATGAACTGCAACTTTTTCGCGGAGATACAGTACTGTTAAAGGGGAAACGCCGTAAAGAGACAGTGTGCATCGTTCTTTCAGATGATACATGTCCTGATGAGAAAATACGCATGAACAGAGTTGTTAGAAATAATTTACGCGTACGTCTAAGTGACGTTGTTTCTGTACAAGCTTGTCCAGAAGTAAAATACGGGAAGCGAATTCATGTGTTGCCGATGGACGATACTGTTGATGGTCTTACCGGGTAAATTAAAAAAAAAAATTTATAAAAACATCTCTCTAATGTATAAATACTAGATATAATTAATTACCTGATTTTATAATCTTACACGTGGTGCTTTTGTCTCGCAGAAATCTGTTTGAAGTATATTTAAAACCATACTTCCTCGAAGCGTATCGTCCCATTCACAAGGACGACAACTTCATTGTCCGGGGAGGAATGCGAGCGGTGGAATTCAAAGTGGTGGAAACTGATCCAGGACCATTTTGTATTGTGGCGCCCGACACAGTGATTCATTGCGAGGGTGATCCCATTAAGCGCGAGGTTAGATATATGCGCGCTATTTAAAATAACTTCACTGTTTTCACGGATAATTAAAAACATTCGTTTGTAGGAGGAGGAAGAAGCATTAAATGCTGTTGGTTACGACGATATCGGTGGCGTTCGTAAGCAGTTGGCGCAGATCAAGGAAATGGTAGAATTACCATTGCGACATCCGTCTTTGTTCAAAGCTATTGGTGTTAAACCGCCACGCGGTATATTGTTGTACGGGCCACCAGGAACAGGAAAGACACTAATTGCTCGAGCCGTGGCAAACGAAACAGGAGCGTTCTTCTTCCTCATTAACGGTATGATAATTTAATTATTATCAGAATAATTACGGTAAAAATCAAGGGAATTTTTTTTTTTTTTTTATGCTTTTTGTTTTTGTATGTAGGTCCCGAAATTATGAGTAAACTGGCTGGTGAGTCCGAGAGTAACTTGAGAAAGGCATTCGAAGAAGCTGAGAAAAATTCTCCGGCAATTATATTCATCGATGAACTCGACGCTATCGCGCCAAAACGTGAAAAGGTTTGCCAAATCGATTTTATTGTGTACAAAAAATTGTACTTTGAAACAAAGTGTGACAGCTGCTCTTTTCGCGATTGTAGACCCATGGTGAAGTTGAGAGACGTATTGTATCACAACTGTTAACCTTAATGGACGGAATGAAGCAAAGTTCTCATGTTATCGTGATGGCAGCTACTAATCGGCCGAACAGCATTGACGGGGCGTTGCGTCGCTTCGGACGTTTTGACAGAGAGATCGACATTGGTATACCAGATGCGACCGGTCGTTTGGAAATCTTGCGCATACACACCAAAAATATGCGACTCGCTGATGATGTTGACTTGGAAGAGGTACGCGTGTTCTCTATTTTTGTTTTATATTAATCATAGTTTATAGCACAGAGTTCTAACAAAACAAAATATCATTAGATCGCAGCCGAAACTCATGGACACGTCGGCGCTGATTTGGCATCTTTGTGTTCCGAAGCGGCTCTCCAACAAATCCGTGAAAAAATGGATCTCATCGATTTAGAAGATGATCACATAGATGCGGAAGTTCTATCTTCTTTGGCTGTTACAATGGAGAACTTCAAGGTGAGTTATTAAGTGGTTATTATTATTATTTTTTTTTATATATATTGAATTGCACAATTGGCGCTTGTTTTCTAAATGAGAGTAAATTTCTTTTTAAAGTACGCGATGACAAAGAGCAGCCCGAGCGCCCTACGCGAGACAATCGTTGAGGTGCCAACGGTTACTTGGGATGATATTGGAGGTTTACAGAGCGTCAAAATGGAATTGCAAGAATTGGTGCAGGTAGGAAATAATTAATGCGCGCTAAATTCAACTCGTAAATAAAATTGAAACGTTCAAAACGCGTGGTTTCTTCATTTCACAGTATCCAGTGGAACATCCCGATAAATTCTTGAAATTTGGTATGCAACCGTCGCGAGGTGTATTATTCTACGGTCCTCCTGGTTGTGGTAAAACATTGTTGGCCAAAGCTATCGCGAACGAATGTCAGGCGAATTTTATTTCTGTCAAGGGCCCTGAATTGTTGACAATGTGGTTCGGTGAATCGGAAGCTAATGTCAGAGACGTGTTCGATAAGGTAATGTTGCTTTCACTGAATAATTCGAAATTGCTGATGATATTTTGAGATTGTTGTTTTGACGAAGAGTTTTACTTCAGGCAAGATCAGCAGCACCGTGTGTGCTATTCTTCGATGAACTCGACTCCATCGCGAAGTCTCGAGGAGGTACCGTCGGCGACGCAGGCGGCGCGGCGGACCGTGTGATAAATCAGATACTGACGGAAATGGACGGTATGGGTGCGAAGAAGAACGTGTTCATCATAGGAGCGACGAATCGTCCTGATATCATAGATCCAGCTATTCTACGGCCCGGTAGATTAGATCAGTTGATTTACATACCGCTGCCAGATGAAAAGTCTCGAGAAGCCATTTTCCGGGCCAATCTCCGCAAATCTCCCGTAGCTAAGGTAATTATTTCACCAAACAGATACATTTGTTCAAGTGAGAATTCCATATTAGCGATACGTGAGAATCTTATTGCAAACGAACAAGTTGCATTTCTGAAAAATTGTTTCTTTTTCTCTCTTTTATAGGATGTAGACTTAAGCTATATCGCTAAAGTCACACATGGTTTCTCCGGTGCTGATCTTACGGAGATTTGTCAACGTGCGTGTAAACTTGCCATTAGACAGTGCATCGAGACTGAAATTCGTAGAGAAAAAGAACGAGCAAATAATCCATCCGCATCCATGGACGTGAGTATTATGACGAAACTCGACGATTTCCAACTCGGATGTTTCGAAAGCCATTTTTGCTGCGTCACTTGTCATGACTCATATCTGAAGTGACTTCGTAGTGTGGTTAGCGTACATCGATAAATAATTTTTAACGCGCGGAGAGAATTTCTGACTTATAATTTATTCACATCTTCTTTGACGACAATAAGTTTATACAATATTTCCTGTTTGCAAGATAGAACTTTCCTCTTACATTCTATACACATACGATAATATCTGACGCAATAATGCAGCTCTGAAAGTTTATTAAAAGCATATAAGCAGTGTTTTATGGGCGTGTAGAAGTTAAAATGATTTCATTTAGATAAAAATACAGATGTTGTGTATTTCAGTCTTAAATTCTAAAATGTATTTCTATTTTCGCTCTTATGTGCACTCTAGATGGATGAGGATGATCCGGTACCAGAAATAACGCGGGCTCATTTCGAGGAAGCAATGAGGTTTGCTCGTCGTTCAGTATCTGACAATGACATACGAAAGTATGAAATGTTTGCGCAAACACTTCAGCAATCGCGAGGATTTGGAACTAATTTCAGGTATGTGTTTTCGAGACTCGTACATAGCAAATAAAGAAATATTTCTTACTATTCAAAGTATATACAAATACACATGTTCTCTTTCGATGGAGATTTTCGAGTGCACGCGTTTCGTATTTCTTAAAAAAAAAAAAAAAACTTTTGCAGATTTCCACAAAGTGGTGCAGGCGGTACTCAAGACAACACACAAGGCGATCAAGCCTTCCAAGATGATGGAGATGACGATCTCTATAGCTAAGTTTTCGTTTCCTTTATATGTCGTTACAGTGAACATACGACAAAAGGGCCTTTCTGTTACCACGTAACATTTTGCACTAGGGCTACCAAGTATTCGATACAGATATACAGATCCGATCCGGATCCCGACACAAATCTGAATTTCTATTGTCTTAGATATTTTGAATAAACCGAATTTGAAGCGCTATAAATTATCCGCTACCTGAATACTCGGATAGCGTCGGAATTGGATGAACTAACCTTGGAGCCCTATTTTGCACAAGAAAAAAAAATCGTTTCTAAGTGGTACAATTGGAATAAAAAGAACGTAAATAAATGGCTAATATAACGAAAATTTTGTATGATACAATACGATTTTGCGTTTGTAGAGGAAAATTACTTATAGACCCTATAATCCGTATTTAAAAAATCCAATACAATCATATAATAATTAATTAATCGAATATAAGAAAAACGTTGATTGAAACCATTTTGTTACACTTATTTTTCTCGACCGAATGAATTTATTACTGATAAGCGATAAAACTTTGTCTATGGCAGAAATGCTGTATTAAATTCTTTTTTTTTTTTTACCAAAAAAAAGAAAACAATTGTGTGAGGGCAAGAGAAATATATCGCATCGCTAGCTAATTGCACGCTACAAGAGAATTATTAAATGACAAAATATACACGTTCGCATACGTAGTTTTTTTTATGCAAGTTTGCATTTGTTAACGATCACACGCGCATAATGATCTTGTTCGGAACAGACCCTTTTGCTGCATTATCACTGTACTCTCTGAGAATACATTCTGTTGTTCACACTCACAAATTGCAGTAACAAGAATTTATGCCATGTCGTGATAAAATAGTCACATGATGATGTATGTTGACGATTTTACAAAATATCCTTTAGAAGTAAATTATATAATCTATATTCGATCAAAACAAAAAAGAGCATTTTTAAATCTCGTTATTTCGAACCACATGATTATCTTGACTACGTGTTTTCGCAATTTTATAAAACACTGGGTTTTGATAACTGAGTTTTCTCTTCAGAAAAAAAAAAAGTAAGTTGAATAAGATTGAACACCACTAAATTAAACAAGATGTTTGATTTTCTTGTGAAACTGGTAAGTTTGCAATTAACTGTACAACCGATGTAACCGTTAATACATTTTTTCTCAACGGTGGAAAAATTCATTTAAAAGAGAACAACGCGAATCTCGATACTGCCGTTATTCTGTTCTCTATGAAGAACAGATAGAACTCGGTGAAGAGCGTTTTTTCGCATAATACTTTACTAGTTAAAATAACGTGTTACAGCACAAGAAAATAATTTGTATATAACTGCGAAAAAAAAAACTATTATTATATACAAAAAATATCTAATAGATACGCGCATGATAATCTATAGAGAAACACTTTTTTAGATTTTGTTTCTACTTCGATTACATATGTGTAATATTTTTTACATTTCTACTCTATTGTTTTCTTCTTTTTTTTAATGTCGGGTTTTACACACAAGGAATATTAGTCCAAGATCTTAAAAACTCATTTATTTTTCATTCGAAATCTTGACATATTGCTGCGTTCGCGCAATATGATTCGCATAAGACATCACAAATTTCTGAGAACGAACAAAGAGTTGTGACGAATGCAATTCTCGCAACGAAAAAAAGAAAGCACCGATCGATTTTTGTAGAAAAAAAATCGTCAACAATTTTTATTAAATTACATAAATAAAAATAGGATGTGTTCAAAGAACTTTGAAATAAAGACTTAGTTTTTTTTTCTTTTTTTTTTTTTTTTCATTCGCAGATCAACACGATCACACGTGTATTGATAATAAGAAACTTCATACGCAATGGCGGTCAAAGCTTAAGCCTTATAGCACGTTCGTATGTACATTGGTTATCAACGCTTTTATTTATCCTTATAAAAAAGTAGGACTATTTATATTTATATATATATATAATATATATATGTACCAAATAAAACACGCGTTAGTATAAAACCGCCGTAACAACATGACACATCATCGGATCTACGCAATACTGACATACTCACGATTGCGTCAAATGCTTTTTTTTTTTTTTTTGTTTTTTTAGTTCACACAGAAAAAAATAAACTCTACTGTAATCGTAGATTTATACAACATTACACAATACGCTACGAAAACTTACGACAAAACAACACGCACAGCTGTGCCTCACTCAAATCGCAATTAACGATTGATGAAAATGTGTCTTCGCCAGCTCCAGAGTGTCGTGTCTCATAATCCGGTAAAATTGGCACCGATACAGTGGGAAACAAAAAAATTATTATATTCACATTAAGCTCGAGTCGAGAAAGAAACGCGAATATCGAAGATTCTCTTTCCTATATATGGTTACTTAACTATTTATATATAAATTACAATATGATGTATGTATATGACAGTTTTTTTTTTTTTTGTTTCAATATAATCAGTTCAAAGCGCTCAAAAAGACTTATTGCACGATCGATATTTAATTTACATATAATTAACATTCGTCTGAGATATAAAGCATAAGATACAGCAGTACGGTTTGATAAGATATAAAATTTGTATTGGATTAAAATGTAATATATATATACATAGTGTCGAAAATTATTCTTATATACTGAGATATACCATGTCTAAAATCGTTTTGGATTTTTAAAAAGAAATGGAATGAATCCTCACACATGTTTCAAACGCTTTTAAAACCTGTAACTTTGTATTTCTGTCATTGTTTTTTTTTACTTCATCATATCTCTCTCTCTCTCACGCGCGCACGCACGTGCAAAATCTGAAATACCTTCAAACTCTAAATGCCAACGAAGTAACGCATTGTTACAAAAAAAAAAATTGAATAATTTTAGCAAAGATGTTGTACAACAACCGATCATTTACATTTCTCTGCACAAGAAGCTCTAAACTATTTCTGAAAGATCTTATACATTTTATACAAGAATTATACAACTATGAAACTCCGTCCGTTTGACAGTTTCTCGAATATTTATATATTTGTATTTTTTACATCTTTCCCAGAAAGAAAATGAGCTTTTCATTGAACACAGGAGACAAAGATCTTATCATCCAAAAATATAGCAATCCAATGAAACGTAAAAACACCAAATAGAAATAGCAGCAGAAAATTTCACATTAAATTAAATTCACGGACGTTTAGAATGGTATTTAAAAAAAAAACAGGATAAAAAAGCAACAAAGTTTAATTTATTCGCATCGTCGATCTTCGGACATGTGATTTCCATAAGTCACATGTCACGTTTATAAACATAAAATGAACTATTCAACGTATGTTAATAAAGACAAATATATTAACTTGTTTTTTTTTTCAGAAATAGATATGTCGGAATTTGAGTGACTTGATCGCTGGTAGATCGTCGATTTTTTTTCAAGAGAATTCATCATGATTTAAAAGATCCAAAACGTTTTCCTAAAAACAAAAATAAAAAATACGAGTAAAAATACCTATTTTTTAATTCTTATGTCTATTTGTAAAAATAGTGGTCACGCGTTTTTTTTTGTGTGTGTAAATTTTGTAAAAGATCTCTTGTGCCGCGCACATAAGTTTTTTTTTTTGTTTACCACAAACTCATCATTGGATTACTATATTCCCTATGCGTAATTACGCTCGTGATGCTTGTCTAAAGAATAATGAAAGAAAAACTTTCGCTCGGTATCTGACAGCTCAGTATAAATTTAAACCGAGAGTGTTACTCGATTGTTAAATCTCTCTCTTTCGAGGTACGCGGTTTTTTTTTTACAAAAACACCAATTTTCTGAATTCTAGCGTACACTTGATTCACATTTTCAGTGCGTACTAGATATGTAACACATTCTCGGTAATAATTTAATAATCTACAGATTTTTTTTTTTTTTTTTTTAGTTCTACTGAACTCGGAATAATTAAATAATAACCGCCGTCTACTATAGACGTTCTCTGCCGTCTCTGTGTGTCACCCTCTCCCTCAGTCCTTTTGACGTCACGATCTTGTTGCTCCTTATACGGTTTACTAATCCGTTTATCTTGAGCTTTTGATATGCCTTTAAAAATGTGTGTGTGTACGTGTTATACGCTCAGTCTGTCCTTTGTGTGACAGGCGGAAATTCGGTATCATCGTCCAGACGGAACGGGCCGCCTTTCGGTGGGCTTTCAGTCGCCGCTATCATCTCCTGATACTTCTCTGATTCTACACAAATCCATTTACATTCAGATTATCAAGACTTCGTCTTTATCATATTATCTTGAGCGGATATAACGATAAAGATGTATACAGACACGATCGGTATTCAATGGATACATGATATATTTTTGCATTCAGATACAGTCCCGACCGAGGATATTCGACGTGTGTGAATTCTATTTATTTTCGCACAGCTTTTGGAAGGACTCAGATAGCAAATTTTCAAAAAAAAAAAAAAAAAAACTTTCAATACCCGGGGACATGTTATCGATCCGAGTGCGAATATATTTCATTAACCATTGTATACGTCACATTGCCGTGAGATACATTCACTAATGAATTCATGATATGACATAACGATCTCTTTAACAAAATCGACAATTGCAGGCATTTTTCGTTTTCTATCACGTTACTCTATCGTACGCGTTATTTGGGTGATAAAATATATTACAACAAATATAACTGCGTACACTTCATGTAATTATTATTGAGTAAAAATCACTTTAGGATTTTGTTTTATGTAATATCGTATACGTATGCTTTTGATATATTATTCTCTTTTTTTTTTTATACAAAATATTTACACATTTTCTTATCATACAAGTTTTCTTGACATCTAACAATACAAAATATAAGCGAGTATAATAATTAAAAACATTTATAAATATATAAAAACAAAATTGAGCATTAAAACAGTAAAGCAAAAATTAGCGTAATAAGATTTGCTATATCCGATATATTACTTTTCTAATGTTTTCTATATAAAAAATTGATCGTATTTCTTTACAACCTGCATTTGACTTTGTGTGCGAATTCTCTTCGTGTATATATATATATATTTTTTTTTTCATATTATATAAATTACTTATTCGATAATGAACTTAAGAATAATGCAGAAGCACGTCATACATGTGCTCTTTGTGAGGATTATTAGTGGTACAAATAACTGGTTTTTCTTCTCAAACGTGTGCACCATGTCATTATCCATTGTTGAGTAATATCACTGAGTAGCTGATTAATGTCACACTATCAGTTTCTTCATTAGACAGATGTTAGTAATCACTATATGTACAATTGTTAACATTTAAGTTACTCTAGTAGGAGATCTACAAATCAGTCTTCTAAGAAAAAAAAAAAAAAAACACAAAGTACGTATATTCCTCACGGGAATTCGCATGACTTTTAGTAACGTTTAAATACTAGGATGCTAAAGATGTTGTTTCTGACTAGCGATACAGAATTTGCACACGTGCATGGTGGTGCTTCACCTTGAGGATACAGTGCCTACGTGCATGTTTTTTTTTTGTGCGACATGTATCATATGTTTCATATATAAATATATATATATGTATATGTATATATATATTTATATATATATATATATATATTGTATATATATATATATATATGTATGTACATTGTTCCTACACGTTTGTTTAATTCGCAGTTAATAAGCATGATAGAAGAGAATTTGTACTGTCGTTTTTTTTTCTCTTTTTGTGTGGTGTAACATAACAATACAAAAATCGTATTAACAGGAATGTGTAGATTCGCGTGTAAAAGGCACATTGTTACTCAGCGTTTGCTCTCATTCTTCCTTCGGCTGCGTGTATGTATTATATATATTATATGACAAAAAAAGCGCGAACATTAGTGATGAGGTACGTAAGAAAAAAATATAAAAAAATATAAAAAAAGAGAAAGAGAAAGTAGAGGAGGAAAGAGAATTTCTACAGAA
Organism: Pseudomyrmex gracilis; assembly: GCF_002006095.1. Classification (NCBI taxonomy): domain Eukaryota; kingdom Metazoa; phylum Arthropoda; class Insecta; order Hymenoptera; family Formicidae; genus Pseudomyrmex; species Pseudomyrmex gracilis. The sequence goes on from NW_018020634.1 coordinate 879,425, forward strand.
AGAAAAGATATTAGATGTTTCGTGTACGGAGAATGAGAGCGAAAAAAAAATCGAGGGACAGAATAGAGGACATACCAGTACCTGACATGGAGTCTGGCGAGCGGCCACGCAACACACCCGCGTAGCTATTTATGCAGGCTTCGGTGGATATTAAAAAGAAAAAAATTACATCAAGTAAGGTCAACTATTGGCGCCCCACCCCTCCCTCCCTCCCAACCCCTTTCTATAAAGAAACTGTCTGGCTTTTTCGTTTGTAAAGAGGGGACTAGAAGCGAGAAAAAGAAAAGACGCGAAGCAAATTGTAAAAGAAAGTAAAAAAGATTCTGAACGCGCGGCGCGCGCACACGCATATACACGCACGGTGCCTAAGATAGGAGCAGTACGCCAAGAGCTGATACTGGGATTGTCTTTGTTGGATGCTACAGCGGAATTTTTCTACAAAATACAATCAAATAGCGCTTCCATCTACTATGCGACAAAACAAATCCGTCTTTACATCTGTAAAGACGTATTTCGCTGTTTTCTTATCTGTTCGACTCTTTGTTATTAAAAACAAAATTATTAAAAAATATAAGTTGCAGATATATATATCGTCATTGAAACCGACAGATCTTTAGTTGCGATGTAAAAAAAGAAAAAAAAACTAGATTACCGAAGACAACTGCGACTAAAATCAATCAATTTTTGGAAGAAAAAATGTTTTCTTTTTTTCTTCACTTTCTCCTCTCTCTCTCTCTCTTTGCGTTTTGATACATTTATTCTTTGTCGATGAAAAATATCCGAGCACTCGTCTGTACCAACCAATCGTGTATATGTGTGTGCGATACGCCTTAAACAAAGAAGGAGATACTTGATCTACTCTGTTAGTGTTTGAATACTTGCAAAACTCATCGCGAATATCACAAAAAGTGCAACTCTCTAAACAAAGTAGACAAAAGGAACTTTATAAACACTCAAGCATCCGATAATGGACAGACAAAACAGAAGTTTTGTAGCATTAGTAATGTTTTTCCATTTTTTTTTCTTTTTATCAAACTCTGTCAGTAATGTATCTTTATCGTCAACTCGCTTCATTGTTTAATCAAAATACGTAAAAGTGAAGAATCCAGTACGGCTTCGTCATACCTGTGTTTGTACTATTTGCAGCTGCCGCCCCGGAGCCGGAACCACCACAATCCGCCTCATCTCGCTCCTTATCATCTAATCTGTAGAAAGTAAAGACTTTTTTATTTTTACCTTGTACAGACTTTGTTAAAACAAAAACTTTCTCTGAAAATTGTTTGAAATTCTTAAGATTTTTTTGCATCCACAATTCTGTACATTTTAGATTACGTGCTATATTATAAATTTATATTCGTTATTGCAAAATTCGATCTTGATGAAAATAGAAAAAATATTATACAAACCTATGCTGTTTTATAAGAGTACAATTCCCACTTTCCGATAAGTCCACAGAGTAGACGTACAGGTAACCATCGGCACTAGCCACTAACAGTTTTGGTACTTTGTGTGTTCTAAAATGTCGGCAAGAAATTCATGTGACGCTTGTTTGACATTTAATGCAGATTCGGTACGCGCGCAACGATATACACAGATCTAAAAGTAAATTTTTGCTTACACAGTGATGGCACAGACATTTTTCAACCCTTGAAACGGTAAATGGACGCTAGCAAAAGCGCGTCCTTGAGTAAAAACATCAGTCACTTGCGACGGCAAGTATGTAGCCGATACAGTCACAGCCTTTGCGAAATATCCTATCCAACCTTGTCCTTCATCCGTTGTTTGTTGCCTACAGTTATATATAAGTAATGGTATCTCTGATAATTCTGGTTTTTTATTCTCATTTTTAACAAAACAATAATTCATTACGAAAGTAAACGGACAGGCAACAAATAATACGTACGTTTCTTTTGGTACTTCTAATTTGAATATATGCACAGTTTCCGTATTACTAGAACAACATAGCCACATGGAATCCGTGCTAAATGAAAGACTGTTTATCGTGACGCATCTCTTGACTCCGCGTCGAAATTCGAATAACCGTGTACCTTCATTAACCTACAAAGATATCAAATATGTTTCGGCAATTCGTAAATAAGTGCAGTCACGTTATTGTATTGTTGTTTGTCTTACATCAAACACTCTAATCACAGTGCCCTTTTCAGAGGCTGTTGCTAGTTTCGTGCCGGTTGAGCTAAAAGCGATCGCGGCCAATGGACTATCATGCGCGGGTATTATTGTTTTGGCTTGCTGTTCAAGTATAAAAAAAAAAAAAGAGTATTTTGTACTAATTACTCAGATCTGATTGCAAATGTATATAATTGATATTACATACAAGATGAACCGCGTCAAATATTTGAACTTCTCCAGTTGTATTGGATCCTGGATAAGCTAAGAAACACTGGTCACTATTTGGAGAAAGTGTACAAAGGCCTGTAAGATTAGGTGGGGTCTCACGAATTGTGTGCAACACTCTCATATCCCGTATGTTATGAATGTACAAGGATTCTTCCAGACATACCACTAGTCGCTGCAAATAAAAGATGTAATCTTTTTAATTATACGTCATCACATAATAACTAATTTATTAATTCAAGAGTGTAAACTCAACAATTTACCGCTCTGTTAAGTTTTACAGCCAAAATTGTGTTTGAGTAGCTGTAGTTGCATATTTCTGTTCCTTTCCTAAAGTGGCATACCGTAAGTGTACGGGGAGATTTAAGACTAACAATTGCCACCAAACTGCTGCTAAACAACCGCTCAACAATACATATATCCTCTAAATCTGTATCATCTCCAAAAAAGAAAAGGGAGAGTTTAATTAATAACATAAGAAGTTCTTCCAGAAACATCAAAGGTATTTATAACATTTTTTCTCTTTGTACTATTACAATGTAAAAACTTTTGAACATAATTTTGTATATAAGTTTTTGCAAGTATATTACCATTTTCATATATTTTTTCAAGATGCCCAGCAGAACTAATGGAATAAAGTTTATATCCTGACTTCGATCCCACAGCCAAGGATCTGAAAGATACGATGTGATTTATTTGGTTCAATAAATATTTATCAAACAGTCATATAAACAAAAACACTTCTTTTTCTCTCTCTCTCTCTCTCTCTTTCTCTCTTGTACTATTAATATTTAAAGAACTATGTAACAATTGTGTTTGAGCAATATTCTTTGATTACTATGTGTATTTTTTTTCTTTTTCTTTATTATCCTGATTACAACATCGTACGATGTGCGAAATAAAGATAATGGAGCTGTCGCAAACGATATGCAATGTCGTGCGACAGACAGAAGTACAAAGTGAGTCCTTGGATAAAGCAAGGTGAGTAGAAAGGCCAGGTAGAGAGGCAACACGCACAGAGCGATACGTGCGTGTTCGCGAAAGGCGCGTAATATCTCTTTCTTCTCGTCCGTGTTACGGCACAATCGAGTGTCACCGCGCGCTGCGGACGTGCCCGGGACACTCGTTAACACGCAATTAATCGGTGAAAGGGGGAGCCGAGTGAATGACGCAGGCATAACGTAACACAAAAATATTCGTCGCGTGAGGAAAACATGGAGCGCGACGCGCGATGCGTACGCCATGCGCGATTTGCAATCTCTTGTCGTGAGGAGATACGAAAAAGGGAGGATCACGCGTGGCAATCACGACGACGGGATATAAAAAAAATAAAAAAAAAAAAAACGGGCGAGGTTCAGGTTAGGGGAAACAAAAAGGTGAACGTCGCGCGCGCGGGCGAACATATGCGTATAGAGGAGGTAGGGGAGAAACGATTAAACTTACGTGCAGTCTTGATTGAAATTAACGAAGTAGGGACCATTACTCTGCGCCTCGGACGTCGTGTCGGACGTCTGATTTGTTGCGAGGTTCATTAGTCCTGATATGCCGTATTTTAGCCCTTGCGTTAATACATCCAGGTTGATCCGACGTGAGATCTCGCATAAAAACCTCGCACGATTGTAGCGCGCGTACGAAACGCTCTTCTACGGACCCGCTCGCACAGCAACCAATCGACAACTACGTTTCTTTGTCCTCGTCTTTGTTCCCCAGTCCAACGGATACGTTCTCGCACTCGTATCCACTCTTGCGCGCCAGCTGATACGAGAAGAACTCGATGTCTCGCTCGCTGGCCGGATTGTTCGCGTATATCGCACAACGACCGACTCCTACAAGTGACTGCACTTTGCTATCATTCCATATTGAACAGCTGACAGTCGCAGCTGCTGCCCGGAACAGCGAAACGCGAAACATCAGTCCGCGTTCCGTGCGTTCCGTTGTCATGCCAACGCGCTACCACGAAGATCCAATGAGAGTTTTGTTTTGCGAGGCGCAGAAGTGCTTTGTGTGTTTTCCATCTTCTTTTCCCACTTTCCTTCTCACTTTGCTATCTGTAAATATTTCGAGAGACAGAGAGAGAGAGAGAGAGAAAGATATTAATAAATACAAAAGTGCGAGAATTGTGTGCACTTATATTTAGAATTCTATAAGTCATATAAGAGAATCATATAATTAGATCTCTTTGCACATATAGATCACGTCTGTGTATGTTTGTACGTTTCCCTCTGATGCGCAACTTACAAATATATAATAGCGCTTCGAAAAGCAGCGCTGCAGTAAACACAAACATTACGTGTGCAATTTTATCAGCAATAAAGTTATATCTAAAGTTTTACCGATATTTAATATCATATATATTTCATATATATTTCATATATTGTATATTATTATTAAATACAATACTTAAATTATATTATTAAATAATATCGCTAATTATAAAATAAAACTAAATGTGCCACCTTCGTGCTACATGTGTTAATATTAAATTACTGACTTTTAAAATTCTTAAAAAATTAAATCGATTATACCTAAAATACATAAATATTACTCAAAATATTTTGGAATTACTTACGCACTGTTACTACTTTTTTTTGCGGCCGAGGTCAATGATCCCGCCGCGGTCACGAGACCGAGGTCAGTGACCCTCCCCCTCCAAGGTCGCGCGGCCGAGGTCAGTGACCCGCCAAACCTGCGCGGACGAGGTCAGTGACTTTACTGTAGTATGTATATAATACATATAATACAATATAAAGTATATTATTTTAAATATATACTAAATTATATGTATACTATGTATTATTTAATGTATATATAATATAAATTACAGTCACGTTATTTTCACGTGTTAAGAATCGAATATCATTTATTAAATAAACGACTTAACAGCTAACAACATCTGTTAGCACATCGAGGAAGTAGTTGCTTTTCCTATTTGAGACATCTCCTTGATTGATCGAATACTGCGCATCTCAGGAATATCATATCTTCTTACATAATGGCAACATCCATTGTAACCACTCACTATCAGCAGAAAGAAGACTGAGAGCGGCAAGTCCAACAAGAGTTTTTACGATCGCCCGTCAGCTAGCGCATGTCCACGGGTGATGTACATTGGCAACTACTGTTAAGGTTTAATGTTGTCTAATAGTTACTATACCCTTTTTATTTCACTGTAGCGGAAAAGCAATTGTAACAATTCTTATGGGCCGTGAAACGACAAAAATCACGAGAAATGCAGAAACGAGTCGAACGAAAATCTCCGCGTCGCGCGTCGGCCACAACTGCGCCCCACGTGGTTGCTTATCGAAGACGCGCGATAGATCGAAATCGATCGATTCTCGAAATTCGGAATCGATACGCGAGCGTTACAGAAGATCGATCAATCAATCGGTAAAGTAGCATTTTCATTCAACGAGTTGGTTCGTGACGTTGGAGGTTCCGACCACTGACGATGATTTTGATAATGACTGATTACCAGAGAAAAGCCTGAGAACGATCAGGTCCATAAGAGAATGTGTAATCACTTTTCCGCCCCGTAAACTAGCGCATGTCCACGAGTGGTACACATTGAAACTACGCATCCAGTCCACGAACGACATTTTGGTGCGCTATGTCCACAGCGTGCGGTTCTATTCTGTGCTATGTGCACGAGTTTAAATGGTCACTTTCTTTCAGTGTGTGAGTATATTCAAAAGCGGTAATTTGATTTATTTCAAGAATTAAAATAGCCGATTTGTGAACTCAGGAAGGAGAACAGGAAGGAATGGAAAATATACAAATATGCAACTTCCCACACAACATACACGTAATTGTCAACAAAGGAATATTTTTAAGCGAGCAGCATCAGAATTCGTAGAGTGTACTCAGGTACCATCTCCTTTATCATCATTTGCTGCTATTTGCTTTTATTTTTTTACAAACGCTACATATATATATATATATAGTTACATTACAAAGTAAAAATAATAAAATACGTACATTATTTAAAATTGGTTTGACGGCANACAAATATATGTGTGTCTGAAAAGTTGCATTTTCAAAAAATATATCTTTTACTGGTGTATTACAATTTATCAAAGTGTGTTACAATTTTTGAGTTTTACAATTTTACAAGTTTTTTACATATATATCGATAATTTTACAATAAAGTACATACATAATAAATACGAACCACACATGGCAATATTTCTGGCAAAATTACACTTATTGTATGCTATATTCCATCGCACATTAAATTCTCGATATAAATTTCATTTACTGATGTTTTATAATTCTTATTATTGCAGTCTTTTATATATAGTTTTTACATACAATAAATGTAACCTTACCTTACATAAACGAAATTCAATCTTACATTTACATGCATATGCAGTGATTCATATTAATCAGTGCATTTGCATTTTTCCTAATTTTTAAACCTGCTATATCCTATCCTAAACATCTATCTTAAACATTACTAGCCTTGTTAATCAGGATTAAGGCTGCATGGCACATGCCTTGATCCTAATCTTACATGTTTATTCCTACCTATATCCGCGGTCTAATACATTTCCTACCTACTTGATTTAAAAAATTTCCTACCTATCCGGTCTAACATATTTTCTACAAGCGCCTACATTGTTTTAGAAAGATTTAAAACCTATCAATATCGTAGATCCCTACCTACATATTTTTAGAAAGTTTTTAAAACCTATCAATATTTTACGCGAAGGGGACAATTGTTTTAAAAATACTAAGTAGTATTTTAGATATATTTTAGTTTCCCGTTCCGAGTTTTTATATTTTATGATTTAAAGAGAGTATATATACCCACCCGATAAAAGCGTACCATATGTAAATAGATGAGATAGAATATAAAAGAAAAGAACAAATATATATTTAAATACATATATTTCAAATATATATTTAAATATATATTTTTGGAAAGATAAACTAGAAGAGAATAAATGTAGAGAATAAATATAAGAAGCATAAGCCTCCAAAAAACAATTCTATATCGGTTCTTTAAGAGAAAGTGATATAGAAGTCTCGAAAAAAAATTCTATATCGATTCTTTAAGAGAAAGTGATATAGAAAAATGATATAGAAAAGTGATATATAAAAAAACACAAGTTTCAAAAATTAATTCTATATCGGTTCTTTAAGAGAAAGTGATATAGAAATATGAAAGTAGAAAATATAGATACATATATATTAAAAAAAAATAAATAAATAAAAAAAAGCACATATATAAAAAATATTATATACAAATATATAGACATTTTATCAAAAAAAAATATATCGTCACTCTCTACGTATAATTACATAAGTGTCACATACCGGATTTTCAGTTTATTGCATAGTAAGAAAGTCATGTTCTTTATGGTCACCAAATATTAAAAAAAATATTTATAAGAGTAAAAATTTGAAACCGAAAGATCCCTTAACTAGGGAAACTATATGAAACTTTAAACTTTTAAAAACTGCTCTCCTCTAAAATTTGCGTTTTGGAATTACAGGATTATACGGAGTGACAATATATTGAAAAATCAGTGCGATTACTACTCATGCAGAATAATTTATTCTTCTCAAAAATTTTCATGGTAGAGATATGAAAAACATAATCGATTCTTTAATTCTAAATTATATTATTTTTCCTTTATATATGCTCAAATTCTATATCTAGGTATACATAATAATTCTATATGAGATAGAGAAGATCTCATATATCATTGTATCTAATTAAACATCATTAGATATAGGATATGTCCATATATGAAGGATTTTTTTTCCAGATTATTATAAAAAAGAAACCGTTTCAGAATAATTTAACTCTATATTTAAAATTTATTAGGCATATACCTCTAAAAATCGTAATTTGCTTGTGTGTAAATTATAATACAAATTTAAAGATAGTATATATAAAAAAGCAACCTAACAATGAGGTGCTTTTTATGAGAGAAGAATAAATTATTTATAATAACGTACCGTTGCGCGTAGTCCCTCGTCGTCCATCGATGTATCTTCAACTCCAATCCCACGTAGCAATCAGGAACCTACCTTTACTGTCCCACGATGCGAAGGGTGCGCGCCCACGACGAGATGATCGTAGTCCCACGACGCGGGACCACGTTTAACTTACCGGTGGCCCCGTTGCTGAAATATGACGCGAAAACCGCGAAATCGCGAATGACTCTACTTTTATTTTTTAAAAAGTTGATAGATACAAATTAAAACAAAATCTCGCGAAAAAACGCGGAAAATAACGTTATTTTAAAAGATCAAATATAAGAATAATAAAAATGAAGCAAAAAGTTAAATGAATAATAAATATTTTTATAAGAATAATAAAAATGAAGTAAAAAGTTAAGTGAAAAGAATAGAATTTTATTCGCGACTCTATACTTTATGTTTAAATATTAAAGAATATTAAATATTAAATATTAATGAAAGTGTAGAGAGGGTGAAAGAGGAGGTAAATAAAAAGGAAAGAAGAATAAATTAGGGAATCTTACTTTTCAATATTCT